>NC_058510.1:20612069-20684636 GCF_020382885.2 Scatophagus argus | reverse complement strand
GGTTGTCTGCGTCTGCTGTGTCGTCCCTCGTGAGGATTGTGTTTGCGGGCGTGTGCTCTCTGCCCTCGCCGTGGGACGTGCCTGCGTAGTGCGCAGCATGTGTGTGAGCTCTCTTCATCTGGGTAAGCTTCCCTTTCTCTTTTCCTTTATTTCACTGTGTCTACTGGTTTAACAGGGTAATAACTTCCTTTGGTGTTACTGTTGTTCCACTATTGAGCCATTTAGCCATTTAATGTGAATAATATTAAAGCCTGTTGCATGTAGTAGCATAGTTTGACTTCAGGGTGGCGCATGCGCATTATATTCAGCCGTTGTATCTACCGCGTCAGTCTGACGTTTCAGTTGAAATTGGAAAGAAGACAAGAATACGGTCCAAGAGAAAAGAAGGTAAAAAATACATACAAATCGCTCAATTCTTCTTAAAAGTTATCAAATTCAATACTAATTAGTTGTTTTATATCAAAAGATCAGCCCAGAGGTGAAAAGCAGCGTGAAGCCAGATTGAATGTTTTTTTTTCAGCGCGAAGCTCCGGTAAGCAGAGCTACTTGCTACAGCAACTACATTAGCAAGAAATGACAGTTATTGTAGAATTGAATATGATATCGACCACAATAATTTCACTATTACAAAAAACCAGTCGGAGTCTGAGGAACGATAATCAATAACCTATATTCAATTTAACCAGCAGTGGTAGACTTTTATCATTGTTATGGTTTTATACTATTTCCAAAATAGTTCGCTGTTTCTGTTAGCTGTGGGCTAAATTTAGACTGGAAGTCTATGGGGTTGGCTAGCTGGCTAATGCGGACTTAGTCAAATACGGTGAACGTTGGTCACCTCAGCAGTAGTAGATGTAGCGTTGCCATGGAAGCCATTCGTGGGAATCGTTACCTACAGGTTGATTGTCCGGTTCATACACCGTGTTTGTTTTGTTTTGATTCGCTATGTTTGTATATAAAGAAGTAATGAACTGTTCATAGAAATACATCATACATCTTCGAAATCGGGGATGGGGGTCATACCCTGAGGGGAGGATGGTCATACCCCGGGGGGGGGGGGATGGTCATACCCTGAGGGGAGGATGGTCATACCTCAAGGGGGAGGATGGTCATACCCCTTGGGGGAGGGGGGATGGTCATACCCCGAGGGGGGGGAGGAGGGGAGGATGGTCGGGGGGGGGGGGGTGGTCATACCCGAGGGGGGGAGGTGGTCATACCCCAAGTGGGAAGATGGTCATACCCCTTGGCGGGGGATTGTCATACCCCTTGGGGGAGGGGGGAGGGACATACCCCGAGGGGGGGGGTGGTCATACCCCGAGGGGTAGGATGGTCATAACCCGAGGGGGAGGGAGGGGGGGGGGGTGGTCATACCCGAGGGGGGGGGTGGTCATACCCCAAGTGGGAAGATGGTCATACCCCTTGGGGGAGGATGGTCATACCCCGGGGGTCATACCCCTTGGGGGGGGGGAAGGGTCATACCCCGAGGGGTAGGATGGTCATACCCCGAGGGGGAGGATGGTCATACCCCTTGGGGGAAGATGGTCATACCCTTGGGGGAGGATGGTCATACCCCTTGGGGGAGGGGGGAGGGTCATACCCCGAGGGGGGGGTGGTCATACCCCAAGGGGGAGGATGGTCATACCCCTTGGGGGAAGATGGTCATACCCCGTGGGTGAGGATGGTCATACCCCTTGGGGGAGGGGGGAGGGTCATACCCCGAGGGGGGGGATGGTCATACCCCGAGGGGGGGGGGGGGGGGGGGGGTCATACCCGAGGGGGGGAGGTGGTCATACCCCAAGTGGGAAAATGGTCATACCCCTTGGGGGACGATGGTCATACCCTTGGGGGAGGGGGGAGGGTCATACCCCGAGGGGGGGGTGGTCATACCCCAAGGGGGATGGTCATACCCCGAGGGGGAGGGAGGGAGGGGGGGGGGTGGTCATACCCGAGGGGGGTAGGTGGTCATACCCCTTGGGGAGGATGGTCATACCCCGGGGGTCATACCCCTTGGGGGAGGATGGTCATACCCCTTGGGGGAGGGGGGAGGGTCATACCCCGAGGGGGGGGTGGTCATACCCCAAGTGGGAAGATGGTCATACCCCTTGGGGGAGGGGGAGGGTCATACCCCAAGGGGGAGGATGATCATACCCCTTGGGGGAAGATGGTCATACCCCTTAGGGGAAGATGGTCATACCCCAGGGGTCATACCCCTTGGGGGAGGGGGAGGGTCATAACCCGAGGGGGGGGTGGTCATACCCCAAGGGGGGTGGTCATACCCCAAGGGGGAAGATGGTCATACCCCGGGGGTCATACCCCTTGGGGGAGGATGGTCATACCCCTTGGGGGAGGGGGGGGAGGGTCATACCCCGAGGGGGGGGATGGTCATACCCCGAGGGGGAGGGAGGGAGGGGGGGGGGTCATACCCGAGGGGGGGAGGTGGTCATACCCCAAGTGGGAAGATGGTCATACCCCTTGGGGGAAGATGGTCATACCCCGGGGGTCATACCCCTTGGGGGAGGATGGTCATACCCCTTGGGGGAGGGGGGGGAGGGTCATACCCCGAGGGGGGGGATGGTCATACCCCGAGGGGGAGGGAGGGAGGGGGGGGGGTCATACCCGAGGGGGGGAGGTGGTCATACCCCAAGTGGGAAGATGGTCATACCCCTTGGGGGAAGATGGTCATACCCCGGGGGTCATACCCCTTGGGGGAGGATGGTCATACCCCTTGGGGGGGGGAGGGTCATACCCCGAGGGGGGGGGTGGTCATACCCCAAGGGGGAGGATGGTCATACCCCTTGGGGGAAGATGGTCATACCCCAAGTGGGAAGATGGTCATACCCCAAGGGGGAGAATGGTCATACCCCTTGGGGGAGGGGGGATGGTCATACCCCTTGAGGGAGGGGGCAGGGTCATACCCCGAGGGAGAGGATGGTCATACCCTTTGGGGAGGATGGTCATACCTCAAGGGGGAGGATGGTCATACCCCTTGGGGGAGGGGGGTGGTCATACCCCGAGGGGGGGGAGGAGGGGAGGATGGTCGGGGGGGGGTGGTCATACCTGAGGGGGGGGGATGGTCATACCCCTTGGGGGAGGGGGAGGGTCGTACCCCAAGGGGGAGGATGGTCATACCCCTTGGGGGAAGATGGTCATACCCCGGGGGTCATACCCCTTGGGGGAGGATGGTCATACCCCTTGGGGGAGGGGGAGGGTCATACCCCGAGGGGGGGGGTGGTCATACCCAAAGGGGGGGGGATGGTCATACCCCTTGAGGGAGGGGGCAGGGTCATACCCGAGGGAGGGAGGGTCATACCCCAAGTGGGAAGATGGTCATACCCCTTGGGGGAGGGGGAGGGTCATACCCCAAGGGGGAGGATGGTCATACCCCAAGGGGGAAGATGGTCATACCCCTTGGGGGAAGATGGTCATACCCCGGGGGTCATACCCCTTGGGGGAGGATGGTCATACCCCTTGGGGGAGGGGGGAGGGTCATACCCCGAGGGGGGGTGGTCATACCCAAAGGGGGGGATGGTCATACCCCTTGGGGGAAGATGGTCATACCCCTTGAGGGAGGGGGCAGGGTCATACCCCGAGGGAGAGGATGGTCATACCCTTTGGGGAGGATGGTCATACCTCAAGGGGGAGGATGGTCATACCCCTTGGGGGAGGGGGGATGGTCATACCCCGAGGGGGGGGAGGAGGGGAGGATGGTCGGGGGGGGGGTGGTCATACCTGAGGGGGGAGGTGGTCATACCCCAAGGGGGAAGATGGTCATACCCCTTGGGGGAGGGGGGGGTGGTCATACCCGAGGGGGGGAGGTGGTCATACCCCAAGTGGGAAGATGGTCATACCCCTTGGGGGAGGATGGTCATACCCCTTGGGGGAGGGGGAGGGTCATACCCCAAGGGGGAGGATGGTCATACCCCTTGGGGGAAGATGGTCATACCACGGGGGTCATACCCCTTGGGGGAGGATGGTCATACCCCTTGGGGGAGGGGGGAGGGTCATACCCCAAGGGGGGGGATGGTCATACCCCAAGGGGGAAGATGGTCATACCCCTTGAGGGAGGGGGCAGGGTCATACCCCGAGGGAGAGGATGGTCATACCCTTTGGGGAGGATGGTCATACCTCAAGGGGGAGGATGGTCATACCCCTTGGGGGAGGGGGGATGGTCATACCCCGAGGGGGGGGAGGAGGGGAGGATGGTCGGGGGGGGGTGGTCATACCTGAGGGGGGGAGGTGGTCATACCCCAAGTGGGAAGATGGTCATACCCCTTGGGGGAGGACGGTCATACCCCTTGGGGGGGGGGGGGGGGTGGTCATACCCGAGGGGGGGAGGTGGTCATACCCCAAGTGGGAAGATGGTCATACCCCTTGGGGGAGGATGGTCATACCCCTTGGGGGAGGGGGAGGGTCATACCCCAAGGGGGAGGATGGTCATACCCCTTGGGGGAAGATGGTCATACCCCGGGGGTCATACCCCTTGGGGGAGGATGGTCATACCCCTTGGGGGGGGGGTGGGTCATACCCCTTGGGGGAGGATGGTCATACCCCTTGGGGGAGGGGGGGGTCATACCCCAAGGGGGAGGATGGTCATACCCCTTGGGGGAAGATGGTCATACCCCGGGGGTCATACCCCTTGGGGGAGGATGGTCATACCCCTTGGGGGAGGGGGAGGGTCATACCCCAAGGGGGGGGATGGTCATACCCCAAGGGGGAAGATGGTCATACCCCTTGAGGGAGGGGGCAGGGTCATACCCCGAGGAGAGGATGGTCATACCCTTTGGGGAGGATGGTCATACCTCAAGGGGGAGGATGGTCATACCCTTGGGGGAGATGGTCATACATACCCCGAGGGGGGAGGGGGAGGATGGTCGGAGGGGGGGGTGGTCATACCTGAGGGGGGGGAGGTGGTCATACCCCAAGTGGGAAGATGGTCATACCCCTTGGGGGAGGACGGTCATACCCCTTGGGGGAGGGGGGGGCGTGGTCATACCCCAAGTGGGAAGATGGTCATACCCCTTGGGGGAGGATGGTCATACCCCTTGGGGGAGGGGGAGGGTCATACCCCAAGGGGGAGGATGGTCATACCCTTTGGGGGAAGATGGTCATACCCCTTGGAGGAGGGGGGAGGGTCATACCCCGAGGGGGGGGGATGGTCATACCCCAAGGGGGGGGATGGTCATACCCCGTGGGTCATACCCCTTGGGTGAGGATGGTCATACCCCTTGGGGGAGGGGGAGGGTCATACCCCAAGGGGGAGGATGGTCATACCCCTTGGGGGAGGGTCATACCCCGAGGGGGGAGGATGGTCATACCCCTTGGGGGAGGGTCATACCCCGAGGGGGGGGTGGTCATACCCCGAGGGGTAGGATGGTCATACCCCTTGGGGGAGGATGGTCATACCCCTTGGGGGAGGGGGGAGATGGTCATACCCCTTGGGGGAGGAGGGAGGGTCATACCCCGAGGGGGGAGATGGTCATACCCCTTGGGGGAAGATGGTCATACCCCTTGGGGGAGGAGGGAGGGTCATACCCCGAGGGGGGGGTGGTCATACCCCGAGGGGCAGGGAGGGAGGGTGGTCATACCCAAGGGGGGAAGATGGTCATACCCCTTGGGGGAGGAGGGAGGGTCATACCCCGAGGGGGGGGTGGTCATACCCCCAGGGGCAGGGAGGGAGGGTGGTCATACCCCGAGGGGGGGGTGGTCATACCCCCAGGGGCAGGGAGGGAGGGTGGTCATACCCAAGGGGGGGAGGTGGTCATACCCCTTGGGGGAAGATGGTCATACCCTGGGGGTCATACCCCCCCATGGTCATACCTCAAGGGGGAGGATGGTCATACCCCTTGGGGGAGGGGGGATGGTCATACCCCGAGGGGGGGGAGGAGGGGAGGATGGTCGGGGGGGGGGGTGCTCATACCTGAGGGGGGGAGGTGGTCATACCCCAAGTGCGAAGATGGTCATACCCCTTGGGGGAGGATGGTCATACCCCTTGGGGGGGGGGGGGGGGTGGTCATACCCCGGGGGTCATACCCTTTGGGGGAGGATGGTCATACCCCTTGGGGAAGGGGGGAGGGTCATACCCCGAGGGGGGGGTGGTCATACCCCGAGGGGTAGGATGGTCATACCCCGAGGGGGAGGGAGGGAGGGAGGGGGGGGTGGTAATATCCGAGGGGGGGAGGTTATACCCCGTGGGTGAGGATGGTCATACCCCGGGGGTCATACCCCTTGGGGGAGGATGGTCATACCCCTTGGGGGAGGGGGGAGGGTCATACCCCGAGGGGGGGTGGTCATACCCCGAGGGGGAGGGAGGAAGGGGGGGTGGTGGTCATACCCCGAGGGGGAGGATGGTCATACCCCTTGGGGGAGGGGGGAGGGTCATACCCCAAGGGGGGAGGATGGTCATACCCCTTGGGGGAAGGTGGTCATACCCCGAGGGAGGGGGGAGGGAGGGAGGGGGGGGGGGTGGGTCATACCCCAAGTGGGAAGATGGTCATGGGAGGGTCATACCCGAGGGGGAGGGAGGGAGGGAGGGGGGGGGGTGGTCATACCCCAAGTGGGAAGATGGTCATGGGAGGGTCATACCCGAGGGTGGGAGGTGGTCATACCCCAAGTGGGAAGATGGTCATACCCCTTGGGGGACGATGGTCATACCCCTTGGGGGAGGGGGGAGGGTCATACCCCGAGGGGGGGTGGTCATACCCCAAGTGGGAGGATGGTCATACCCCTTGGGGGAAGATGGTCATACCCCGGGGGTCATACCCTGAGGGGAGGATGGTCATACCCCGAGGGGTAGGATGGTCATACCCAAGGGGGGGAAGATGGGGTCCCACTTGTGGTCATACCCCAAGTGGGAAGATGTTCATACCCCTTGGGGGAAGATGGTCATACCCCGGGGGTCATACCCTGAGGGGAGGATGGTCATACCCCTTGGGGGAAGATGGTCATACCCCTTGGGGGAAGATGGTCATACCCTTCAGCTTGGGCAATGTATGGACCCGCCTCAAGGTCCTCAGCCTCTGCTTCCATAACGGAAGACACGTCAGCAGGATTGAGGAGGTCCTCGAAGTATTCCTTCCACCTTCCGACAATACTGTGACTAGCACAGAAGTCCAACAACAGAACACCACTCGGATTCAGATCAGGGAGGCCGTTCCTCCCAATCACGCCCCTCCAGGTATCACTGTCGTCGCCCACGTGGGCATTGAAGTCCCCCAGTATAACTATGGCGTCCCCGGTCGGAGCACATTCCAGTACCCTTCCCAGGGACTCCAAGAAAGCCGGGTACTCTACACTGCTGTTCGGCCCATAGGCCGAAACAACAGTGAGAGACCTATCCCCAACCTGAAGGCGTAGGGAAATGACTCTCTCGTTCACCGGGGAGAACTCCAACACATGGCGGCTAAGCTGGGGGGCTATGAGCAAGCCCACACCAGCTCGCCGCCTCACACCATGGGCAACTCCAGAGTAGAAGAGAGTCCAGCCTCTCTCCAGGAGTTGGGTTCCAGAGCCCAGGCTGTGCGTGGAAGTGAGCCCGACTATCTCTAGCCGGTACCGCTCAATTTCCTGCACGAGCTCGGGCTCTTTCCCCCCCAGTGAGGTGACATTCCATGTCCCCATAGCTAGAGTTTTTGTCCGGGGTTTGGGTCGCCGGGATCCCCGTCCACAGCTGCCGCCCAAACCACATTGCACCGGCCCCTTCTGAACCCTCTCGCGGGTGGTGGGCCTACGAGAGAGCGGGCCCACGTCGCTTCTTCGGGCTGTACCCGACCTTTATTTTGAAATGCTACATCGGAACTTTCTGAGACTTATTGTGTGACACCCTGGGGTGGTCTGCTATCATGCTGCAGTGAGATTGGTCACTGGCAACAGGGCATTTCCTTTTAATTGCACTTTCAAAACAGATAGTAAATCTGATGAGGTGTGGGATTTTGGGTGGCCTTTATTTTGAAATGCTACATCAGAACTTCCTGAAACTTGTTGTATGACACCCTGGGGTGGTCTACTATCATGCTGAAGTGAGATTGGTCACTGGCAACAGGGCGTTTCCTTTTGATTGCACTCTGAATCCTACAACCAGCTGATTGCACGCGAACGAGGACCGCGTGTGCCAACTTTGTTCATTCATTTTGTTCATTGATTTTGGCTACCGATCATCCACTTCCGCCGGCTCAGCGAACCCACGTGTCACTAGTTAAAGGACCAATAGCTGAGCAGATAAACTCCGGTTTACTGACTCCGCTATTGTGTGGTGATAAACGGGTTTCCAGAGAACTGGAGTGGTTCATTTTCCTATTTGGGTGTATTCCTTTTCCTTCTGTCTCTTTCCTTTCTCCTTTACACTAATCCTTCTGAACAGTGAGGCGAAAGCCCGGTCACGCGGCCACGAACCGTAACATGTAACCGTAACACATGTTCTTCTGTGGTCATTTTGAGTATTGTTAAATTACTGGTGTATTATTCTACTCATTTAATCTACTGATTAATTTGTGATTTGTGTGATATATATTTTTTTCTTGTTTTGTTTGATGTTTGTTCTTCATGTGGTTACTTATTCTGTGTGCTGGCTCCCCCTAGCGTAATTCTCCACCATTTTTAGTTATAGTCTGCTGCCATCTTGTGGTCGTAGCCTGCCTTCATTTTAGTTATAGTCTGCTGCCATCTTGTGTTCGTAACCTGCCTCCATTTTAGTTATAGTCAGCTGCCATCTTGTGGCTATAGTCTGTCGCCATTTCAATTGTAGCCTGCTGCCATTTTGTTTGTTTTTAGCCTTTAGCTTGTTAGCCACCCTCGAGCTAACTTGCTCGCCGCCATTTTGTTTGTTTTTAGCCTTTAGCTCATTAGCCGCCCTCTAGCTAACTTGCTAACCTCCATTTTGTTTGTTTTTAGCCTTTAGCTTGTTAGCCACCCTCGAGCTAACTTGCTAACCTCCATTTTGTTTGTTTTTAGCCATTAGCTTGTCAGCCATCATCTGGCTAGCTCGCCAGTCTCTTCTTTGTTTATTGTCTACCCGCACCTGGGCAAACTGTTCCACAAAGGGCCGGTGTGGCTGCAGGTTTTCTTTCCAACCAAGCAGCAGCACACCAGACTTCACTCATTTAATCAACTGATCTCAGTCTTCAGACAGTTGATTGGTCAAACTGTGTGCTCTTGGTTGGTTGGAGCAAAAACCCGCAGCCACACCGGCCCTTTGTGCCCAGGTCTGAGTCTACCGCCAGTGTTAACTCTCTCTCTCACTCTCTATATACACAGACACACACACCCACACACACATACACACACTGTTCTGAATGTCTTTTGCTGCTGTATCTGTATACCTATTGTAGCTAGTAGTTTAGTGTGCACTCAGAAACTTGAATTATAATAGCTTTGTTTTGAAGTGATATTTATCTTTGGATGCTTGTTACTTTAATAAATTCTGTTATAGTTTAACCTGTCGTGGACTGTGCTTATTGTGGGAGGTATTAATGACAACAGTTGGATCCGTGACAGCCAGTGCTCGAGTTTACCCTTCCAAACATTCAGAGACTGTTTTTTCCCTATTAATCAATTTGGCTATTGGTCCCTGGTGACAGGGTGGTGCCCCAATCTTTATGTGTATGAAGCATACACTGATTTTGCTTCAATGATTATTCCCCATAATCATTGACTCTTTTGCCAATCCCTTACGCAACAAAAATATATTTCTCAATATATTAGATGACAATATATTGCAGGTCTATTCATATATTGTAAATTTTAAATAGTAATATATCATAAGATATATTACGTAATGATATATTATATTATATGTGTGATATATTATAAGGTATATTAAAATACTGCAATTATTGCCGTTTTCATATATTGAAAAATACACTATTTTATATTGTAATGTATTACTAAATATATTAAAATATGTCCCATGTTACAGGAGATTATATATCGGAAGAGGCATTTTAAATGTATGTAATTATATATGTAAAATTATATGAGATGTTACACCTCAATATACAAGATGATATAATGAGATTTATAAAGGAACATATATCTGCAGTGCAGTGTCATCATGCAATATGGTCGACAATCTAAAATGATTGTTGCTTGATAACTACCTCGAATTGTAAAATCTTGTCACATTGTATTATAAACCTTTGTGCAATGCTCTAGCATCCGATAAGCCTTAAGACTCATGGCTCTCTTAATCAAACCGGCCATTCTGCATCATATTTCATCTGTTTAGTCACACTGCCACCTAAATGCTTCATTGGAATTCTAATTAAGTTAGTGGAAACAGGGCATGACTTTGTATCCATCCATCCATTTTCTATACCGCTTATCCATCAAGGGGAGCTGGAGCCTATCCCAGCTGACTACGGGCGAGAGGCGGGGTTCACCCCGGACTGGTCGCCAGTCAATCGCAGGGCCAACACACAAAGACAGACAACCACACACTCTCACACTCACACCTAGGGGCAATTTAGAGTAGCCAATTAACCTAATGTGTATGTTTTTGGTATTGTGGGAGGAAGCCGGAGTACCCGGAGAAAACCCACGCAGGCACAGGGAGAACATGCAAACTCCACATAGAAGAGCCAAAACCGGGATTCGAACCTGGAACCCTCTTGCTATGAGGCGACAGTGCTAATGACTTTGTATCTTTAAATGAAAACACATTCCCTCAGAGACCTGTAAATGGTCAGACAGTATATCTTGAACCTTTTGCTTAAAGGTCCCCTTGTGTTTTGTTGTTGTTATTTTAAATGTTTTTTAAAAATAATTTTTGTGCTGAACATCTGTAAATGTAATAAATGTTTTCTCAAAGTGAATTTTAGAATCAGTATGATATCGTACTTTTTTTGTTTATTTGTCATGTCTGCAAACTTTCAGCAACATATCACATGCCGGAACATGAGTGAATGGACTCTGGACTACTGCTATACAGTGTAGAGGCATAGCAGGACAAGAATGGGTACAAAGTGCAAATCTGGCCAGGACCCTATTAATTCATTAATTAATTTATTTAGCTGGTTGTCTGCGTCTGCTGTGTCGTCCCTCGTGAGGATTGTGTTTGCGGGCGTGTGCTCTCTGCCCTCGCCGTGGGACGTGCCTGCGTAGTGCGCAGCATGTGTGTGAGCTCTCTTCATCTGGGTAAGCTTCCCTTTCTCTTTTCCTTTATTTCACTGTGTCTACTGGTTTAACAGGGTAATAACTTCCTTTGGTGTTACTGTTGTTCCACTATTGAGCCATTTAGCCATTTAATGTGAATAATATTAAAGCCTGTTGCATGTAGTAGCATAGTTTGACTTCAGGGTGGCGCATGCGCATTATATTCAGCCGTTGTATCTACCGCGTCAGTCTGACGTTTCAGTTGAAATTGGAAAGAAGACAAGAATACGGTCCAAGAGAAAAGAAGGTAAAAAATACATACAAATCGCTCAATTCTTCTTAAAAGTTATCAAATTCAATACTAATTAGTTGTTTTATATCAAAAGATCAGCCCAGAGGTGAAAAGCAGCGTGAAGCCAGATTGAATGTTTTTTTTTCAGCGCGAAGCTCCGGTAAGCAGAGCTACTTGCTACAGCAACTACATTAGCAAGAAATGACAGTTATTGTAGAATTGAATATGATATCGACCACAATAATTTCACTATTACAAAAAACCAGTCGGAGTCTGAGGAACGATAATCAATAACCTATATTCAATTTAACCAGCAGTGGTAGACTTTTATCATTGTTATGGTTTTATACTATTTCCAAAATAGTTCGCTGTTTCTGTTAGCTGTGGGCTAAATTTAGACTGGAAGTCTATGGGGTTGGCTAGCTGGCTAATGCGGACTTAGTCAAATACGGTGAACGTTGGTCACCTCAGCAGTAGTAGATGTAGCGTTGCCATGGAAGCCATTCGTGGGAATCGTTACCTACAGGTTGATTGTCCGGTTCATACACCGTGTTTGTTTTGTTTTGATTCGCTATGTTTGTATATAAAGAAGTAATGAACTGTTCATAGAAATACATCATACATCTTCGAAATCGGGGATGGGGGTCATACCCTGAGGGGAGGATGGTCATACCCCGGGGGGGGGGGGATGGTCATACCCTGAGGGGAGGATGGTCATACCTCAAGGGGGAGGATGGTCATACCCCTTGGGGGAGGGGGGATGGTCATACCCCGAGGGGGGGAGGAGGGGAGGATGGTCGGGGGGGGGGGGGTGGTCATACCCGAGGGGGGGAGGTGGTCATACCCCAAGTGGGAAGATGGTCATACCCCTTGGCGGGGGATTGTCATACCCCTTGGGGGAGGGGGGAGGGACATACCCCGAGGGGGGGGGTGGTCATACCCCGAGGGGTAGGATGGTCATAACCCGAGGGGGAGGGAGGGGGGGGGGTGGTCATACCCGAGGGGGGGAGGTGGTCATACCCCAAGTGGGAAGATGGTCATACCCCTTGGGGGAGGATGGTCATACCCCGGGGGTCATACCCCTTGGGGGAGGGGGAAGGGTCATACCCCGAGGGGTAGGATGGTCATACCCCGAGGGGGAGGATGGTCATACCCCTTGGGGGAAGATGGTCATACCCTTGGGGGAGGATGGTCATACCCCTTGGGGGAGGGGGGAGGGTCATACCCCGAGGGGGGGGGTGGTCATACCCCAAGGGGGAGGATGGTCATACCCCTTGGGGGAAGATGGTCATACCCCGTGGGTGAGGATGGTCATACCCCTTGGGGGAGGGGGGAGGGTCATACCCCGAGGGGGGGGATGGTCATACCCCGAGGGGGAGGGGGGGGGGGGGGGGTCATACCCGAGGGGGGGGGTGGTCATACCCCAAGTGGGAAAATGGTCATACCCCTTGGGGGACGATGGTCATACCCCTTGGGGGAGGGGGGAGGGTCATACCCCGAGGGGGGGGTGGTCATACCCCAAGGGGGATGGTCATACCCCGAGGGGGAGGGAGGGAGGGGGGGGGGGTGGTCATACCCGAGGGGGGTAGGTGGTCATACCCCTTGGGGGAGGATGGTCATACCCCGGGGGTCATACCCCTTGGGGGAGGATGGTCATACCCCTTGGGGGAGGGGGGAGGGTCATACCCCGAGGGGGGGGTGGTCATACCCCAAGTGGGAAGATGGTCATACCCCTTGGGGGAGGGGGAGGGTCATACCCCAAGGGGGAGGATGATCATACCCCTTGGGGGAAGATGGTCATACCCCTTAGGGGAAGATGGTCATACCCCAGGGGTCATACCCCTTGGGGGAGGGGGGAGGGTCATAACCCGAGGGGGGGGTGGTCATACCCCAAGGGGGGTGGTCATACCCCAAGGGGGAAGATGGTCATACCCCGGGGGTCATACCCCTTGGGGGAGGATGGTCATACCCCTTGGGGGAGGGGGGGGAGGGTCATACCCCGAGGGGGGGGATGGTCATACCCCGAGGGGGAGGGAGGGAGGGGGGGGGGTCATACCCGAGGGGGGGGGTGGTCATACCCCAAGTGGGAAGATGGTCATACCCCTTGGGGGAAGATGGTCATACCCCGGGGGTCATACCCCTTGGGGGAGGATGGTCATACCCCTTGGGGGAGGGGGGGGAGGGTCATACCCCGAGGGGGGGGATGGTCATACCCCGAGGGGGAGGGAGGGAGGGGGGGGGGTCATACCCGAGGGGGGGAGGTGGTCATACCCCAAGTGGGAAGATGGTCATACCCCTTGGGGGAAGATGGTCATACCCCGGGGGTCATACCCCTTGGGGGAGGATGGTCATACCCCTTGGGGGGGGGGGAGGGTCATACCCCGAGGGGGGGGTGGTCATACCCCAAGGGGGAGGATGGTCATACCCCTTGGGGGAAGATGGTCATACCCCAAGTGGGAAGATGGTCATACCCCAAGGGGGAGAATGGTCATACCCCTTGGGGGAAGATGGTCATACCCCTTGAGGGAGGGGGCAGGGTCATACCCCGAGGGAGAGGATGGTCATACCCTTTGGGGAGGATGGTCATACCTCAAGGGGGAGGATGGTCATACCCCTTGGGGGAGGGGGGATGGTCATACCCCGAGGGGGGGGAGGAGGGGAGGATGGTCGGGGGGGGTGGTCATACCTGAGGGGGGGGGATGGTCATACCCCTTGGGGGAGGGGGAGGGTCGTACCCCAAGGGGGAGGATGGTCATACCCCTTGGGGGAAGATGGTCATACCCCGGGGGTCATACCCCTTGGGGGAGGGGGGAGGGTCATACCCCGAGGGGGGGGTGGTCATACCCAAAGGGGGGGGATGGTCATACCCCTTGAGGGAGGGGGCAGGGTCATACCCCGAGGGAGGGAGGTGGTCATACCCCAAGTGGGAAGATGGTCATACCCCTTGGGGGAGGGGGAGGGTCATACCCCAAGGGGGAGGATGGTCATACCCCAAGGGGGAAGATGGTCATACCCCGGGGGTCATACCCCTTGGGGGAGGATGGTCATACCCCTTGGGGGAGGGGGGAGGGTCATACCCCGAGGGGGGGGTGGTCATACCCAAAGGGGGGGATGGTCATACCCCTTGGGGGAAGATGGTCATACCCCTTGAGGGAGGGGGCAGGGTCATACCCCGAGGGAGAGGATGGTCATACCCTTTGGGGAGGATGGTCATACCTCAAGGGGGAGGATGGTCATACCCCTTGGGGGAGGGGGGATGGTCATACCCCGAGGGGGGGGGAGGAGGGGAGGATGGTCGGGGGGGGGGGTGGTCATACCTGAGGGGGGGAGGTGGTCATACCCCAAGTGGGAAGATGGTCATACCCCTTGGGGGAGGGGGGGGGGTGGTCATACCCGAGGGGGGGAGGTGGTCATACCCCAAGTGGGAAGATGGTCATACCCCTTGGGGGAGGATGGTCATACCCCTTGGGGGAGGGGGAGGGTCATACCCCAAGGGGGAGGATGGTCATACCCCTTGGGGGAAGATGGTCATACCACGGGGGTCATACCCCTTGGGGGAGGATGGTCATACCCCTTGGGGGAGGGGGGAGGGTCATACCCCAAGGGGGGGGATGGTCATACCCCAAGGGGGAAGATGGTCATACCCCTTGAGGGAGGGGGCAGGGTCATACCCCGAGGGAGAGGATGGTCATACCCTTTGGGGAGGATGGTCATACCTCAAGGGGGAGGATGGTCATACCCCTTGGGGGAGGGGGGATGGTCATACCCCGAGGGGGGGGAGGAGGGGAGGATGGTCGGGGGGGGTGGTCATACCTGAGGGGGGGAGGTGGTCATACCCCAAGTGGGAAGATGGTCATACCCCTTGGGGGAGGACGGTCATACCCCTTGGGGGAGGGGGGGGGGTGGTCATACCCGAGGGGGGGAGGTGGTCATACCCCAAGTGGGAAGATGGTCATACCCCTTGGGGGAGGATGGTCATACCCCTTGGGGGAGGGGGAGGGTCATACCCCAAGGGGGAGGATGGTCATACCCCTTGGGGGAAGATGGTCATACCCCGGGGGTCATACCCCTTGGGGGAGGATGGTCATACCCCTTGGGGGAGGGGGAGGGTCATACCCCTTGGGGGAGGATGGTCATACCCCTTGGGGGAGGGGGAGGGTCATACCCCAAGGGGGAGGATGGTCATACCCCTTGGGGGAAGATGGTCATACCCCGGGGGTCATACCCCTTGCGGGAGGATGGTCATACCCCTTGGGGGAGGGGGGAGGGTCATACCCCAAGGGGGGGGATGGTCATACCCCAAGGGGGAAGATGGTCATACCCCTTGAGGGAGGGGCAGGGTCATACCCGAGGGAGAGGATGGTCATACCCTTTGGGGAGGATGGTCATACCTCAAGGGGGAGGATGGTCATACCCCTTGGGGGAGGGGGGATGGTCATACCCCGAGGGGGGGGAGGAGGGGAGGATGGTCGGGGGGGGGGTGGTCATACCTGAGGGGGGGGGGGAGGTGGTCATACCCCAAGTGGGAAGATGGTCATACCCCTTGGGGGAGGACGGTCATACCCCTTGGGGGAGGGGGGCGCGTGGTCATACCCCAAGTGGGAAGATGGTCATACCCCTTGGGGGAGATGGTCATACCCCTTGGGAGGGGGAGGGTCATACCCCAAGGGGGAGGATGGTCATACCCTTTGGGGGAAGATGGTCATACCCCGGGGGTCATACCCCTTGGGGGAGGATGGTCATACCCCTTGGAGGAGGGGGGAGGGTCATACCCCGAGGGGGGGGATGGTCATACCCCAAGGGGGGGGATGGTCATACCCCGTGGGTCATACCCCTTGGGTGGATGGTCATACCCCTTGGGGGAGGGGGGAGGGTCATACCCCAAGGGAGGATGGTCATACCCCTTGGGGGAGGGTCATACCCCGAGGGGGGAGGATGGTCATACCCTTGGGGGAGGGTCATACCCCGAGGGGGGGGTGGTCATACCCCGAGGGGTAGGATGGTCATACCCCTTGGGGGAGGATGGTCCATACCCCTTGGGGGAGGGGGGAGATGGTCTACCCCTTGGGGGGGGGAGGAGGAGGGTCATACCCCGAGGGGGAGATGGTCATACCCCTTGGGGGAGGATGGTATACCCCTTGGGGGAAGATGGTCATACCCCTTGGGGAGGAGGGAGGGTCATACCCCGAGGGGGGGGTGGTCATACCCCGAGGGGCAGGAGGGAGGGTGGTCATACCCAAGGGGGGAAGATGGTCATACCCCTTGGGGGAGGAGGGAGGGTCATACCCCGAGGGGGGGGTGGTCATACCCCCAGGGGCAGGGAGGGAGGGTGGTCATACCCCGAGGGGGGGGTGGTCATACCCCCAGGGGCAGGGAGGAGGGTGGTCATACCCAAGGGGGGAGGTGGTCATACCCCTTGGGGAAGATGGTCATACCCTGGGGGTCATACCCCCCATGGTCATACCTCAAGGGGGAGGATGGTCATACCCCTTGGGGGGGGGGATGGTCATACCCCGAGGGGGGGGAGGAGGGGAGGATGGTCGGGGGGGGGTGCTCATACCTGAGGGGGGGAGGTGGCATACCCCAAGTGCGAAGATGGTCATACCCTTGGGGGAGGATGGTCATACCCTTGGGGGAGGGGGGGGGGTGGTCATACCCCGGGGGTCATACCCTTTGGGGGAGGATGGTCATACCCCTTGGGGAAGGGGGGAGGGTCATACCCCGAGGGGGGGGTGGTCATACCCCGAGGGGTAGGATGGTCATACCCCGAGGGGGAGGGAGGGAGGGAGGGGGGGGTGGAATATCCGAGGGGGGGAGGTTATACCCCGTGGGTGAGGATGGTCATACCCCGGGGGTCATACCCCTTGGGGAGGATGGTCATACCCCTTGGGGGAGGGGGGAGGGTCATACCCCGAGAGGGGGGTGGTCATACCCCGAGGGGAGGGAGGAAGGGGGGGGTGGTGGTCATACCCCTTGGGGGAGGATGGTCATACCCCTTGGGGAGGGGGGAGGGTCATACCCCAAGGGGGAGGATGGTCATACCCCTTGGGGGAAGATGGTCTACCCCGAGGGGAGGGAGGGAGGGAGGAGGGGGGGGTGGTCATACCCCAAGTGGGAAGATGGTCATGGGAGGGTCATACCCGAGGGGGAGGGAGGGAGGGAGGGGGGGGGGTGGTCATACCCCAAGTGGGAAGATGGTCATGGGAGGGTCATACCCGAGGGTGGGAGGTGGTCATACCCCAAGTGGGAAGATGGTTACCCCTTGGGGACGATGGTCATACCCCTTGGGGAGGGGGAGGGTCATACCCCGGGGGGGGTGGTATACCCCAAGTGGGAGGATGGTCATACCCTTGGGGGAAGATGGTCATACCCCGGGGTCATACCCTGAGGGGAGAGATGGTCATACCCCGAGGGGTAGGATGGTCATACCCAAGGGGGGAAGATGGGGTCCCACTTGTGGTCATACCCCAAGTGGGAAGATGTCATACCCCTTGGGGGAAGATGGTCATACCCCGGGGTCATACCCTGAGGGAGGATGGTCATACCCTTGGGGGAGATGGTCATACCCCTTGGGGGAAGATGGTCATACCCTTCAGCTTGGGCAATGTATGGACCCGCCTCAAGGTCCTCAGCCTCTGCTTCCATAACGGAAGACACGTCAGCAGGATTGAGGAGGTCCTCGAAGTATTCCTTCCACCTTCCGACAATACTGTGACTAGCACAGAAGTCCAACAACAGAACACCACTCGGATTCAGATCAGGGAGGCCGTTCCTCCCAATCACGCCCCTCCAGGTATCACTGTCGTCGCCCACGTGGGCATTGAAGTCCCCCAGTATAACTATGGCGTCCCCGGTCGGAGCACATTCCAGTACCCTTCCCAGGGACTCCAAGAAAGCCGGGTACTCTACACTGCTGTTCGGCCCATAGGCCGAAACAACAGTGAGAGACCTATCCCCAACCTGAAGGCGTAGGGAAATGACTCTCTCGTTCACCGGGAGAACTCCAACACATGGCGGCTAAGCTGGGGGGCTATGAGCAAGCCCACACCAGCTCGCCGCCTCACACCATGGGCAACTCCAGAGTAGAAGAGAGTCCAGCCTCTCTCCAGGAGTTGGGTTCCAGAGCCCAGGCTGTGCGTGGAAGTGAGCCCGACTATCTCTAGCCGGTACCGCTCAATTTCCTGCACGAGCTCGGGCTCTTTCCCCCCCAGTGAGGTGACATTCCATGTCCCCATAGCTAGAGTTTTTGTCCGGGGTTTGGGTCGCCGGGATCCCCGTCCACAGCTGCCGCCCAAACCACATTGCACCGGCCCCTTCTGAACCCTCTCGCGGGTGGTGGGCCTACGAGAGAGCGGGCCCACGTCGCTTCTTCGGGCTGTACCCGACCTTTATTTTGAAATGCTACATCGGAACTTTCTGAGACTTATTGTGTGACACCCTGGGGTGGTCTGCTATCATGCTGCAGTGAGATTGGTCACTGGCAACAGGGCATTTCCTTTTAATTGCACTTTCAAAACAGATAGTAAATCTGATGAGGTGTGGGATTTTGGGTGGCCTTTATTTTGAAATGCTACATCAGAACTTCCTGAAACTTGTTGTATGACACCCTGGGGTGGTCTACTATCATGCTGAAGTGAGATTGGTCACTGGCAACAGGGCGTTTCCTTTTGATTGCACTCTGAATCCTACAACCAGCTGATTGCACGCGAACGAGGACCGCGTGTGCCAACTTTGTTCATTCATTTTGTTCATTGATTTTGGCTACCGATCATCCACTTCCGCCGGCTCAGCGAACCCACGTGTCACTAGTTAAAGGACCAATAGCTGAGCAGATAAACTCCGGTTTACTGACTCCGCTATTGTGTGGTGATAAACGGGTTTCCAGAGAACTGGAGTGGTTCATTTTCCTATTTGGGTGTATTCCTTTTCCTTCTGTCTCTTTCCTTTCTCCTTTACACTAATCCTTCTGAACAGTGAGGCGAAAGCCCGGTCACGCGCGCCACGAACCGTAACATGTAACCGTAACACATGTTCTTCTGTGGTCATTTTGAGTATTGTTAAATTACTGGTGTATTATTCTACTCATTTAATCTACTGATTAATTTGTGATTTGTGTGATATATATTTTTTTCTTGTTTTGTTTGATGTTTGTTCTTCATGTGGTTACTTATTCTGTGTGCTGGCTCCCCCTAGCGTAATTCTCCACCATTTTTAGTTATAGTCTGCTGCCATCTTGTGGTCGTAGCCTGCCTTCATTTTAGTTATAGTCTGCTGCCATCTTGTGTTCGTAACCTGCCTCCATTTTAGTTATAGTCAGCTGCCATCTTGTGGCTATAGTCTGTCGCCATTTCAATTGTAGCCTGCTGCCATTTTGTTTGTTTTTAGCCTTTAGCTTGTTAGCCACCCTCGAGCTAACTTGCTCGCCGCCATTTTGTTTGTTTTTAGCCTTTAGCTCATTAGCCGCCCTCTAGCTAACTTGCTAACCTCCATTTTGTTTGTTTTTAGCCTTTAGCTTGTTAGCCACCCTCGAGCTAACTTGCTAACCTCCATTTTGTTTGTTTTTAGCCATTAGCTTGTCAGCCATCATCTGGCTAGCTCGCCAGTCTCTTCTTTGTTTATTGTCTACCCGCAGACCTGGGCAAACTGTTCCACAAAGGGCCGGTGTGGCTGCAGGTTTTCTTTCCAACCAAGCAGCAGCACACCAGACTTCACTCATTTAATCAACTGATCTCAGTCTTCAGACAGTTGATTGGTCAAACTGTGTGCTCTTGGTTGGTTGGAGCAAAAACCCGCAGCCACACCGGCCCTTTGTGCCCAGGTCTGAGTCTACCGCCAGTGTTAACTCTCTCTCTCACTCTCTATATACACAGACACACACACCCACACACACATACACACACTGTTCTGAATGTCTTTTGCTGCTGTATCTGTATACCTATTGTAGCTAGTAGTTTAGTGTGCACTCAGAAACTTGAATTATAATAGCTTTGTTTTGAAGTGATATTTATCTTTGGATGCTTGTTACTTTAATAAATTCTGTTATAGTTTAACCTGTCGTGGACTGTGCTTATTGTGGGAGGTATTAATGACAACAGTTGGATCCGTGACAGCCAGTGCTCGAGTTTACCCTTCCAAACATTCAGAGACTGTTTTTTCCCTATTAATCAATTTGGCTATTGGTCCCTGGTGACAGGGTGGTGCCCCAATCTTTATGTGTATGAAGCATACACTGATTTTGCTTCAATGATTATTCCCCATAATCATTGACTCTTTTGCCAATCCCTTACGCAACAAAAATATATTTCTCAATATATTAGATGACAATATATTGCAGGTCTATTCATATATTGTAAATTTTAAATAGTAATATATCATAAGATATATTACGTAATGATATATTATATTATATGTGTGATATATTATAAGGTATATTAAAATACTGCAATTATTGCCGTTTTCATATATTGAAAAATACACTATTTTATATTGTAATGTATTACTAAATATATTAAAATATGTCCCATGTTACAGGAGATTATATATCGGAAGAGGCATTTTAAATGTATGTAATTATATATGTAAAATTATATGAGATGTTACACCTCAATATACAAGATGATATAATGAGATTTATAAAGGAACATATATCTGCAGTGCAGTGTCATCATGCAATATGGTCGACAATCTAAAATGATTGTTGCTTGATAACTACCTCGAATTGTAAAATCTTGTCACATTGTATTATAAACCTTTGTGCAATGCTCTAGCATCCGATAAGCCTTAAGACTCATGGCTCTCTTAATCAAACCGGCCATTCTGCATCATATTTCATCTGTTTAGTCACACTGCCACCTAAATGCTTCATTGGAATTCTAATTAAGTTAGTGGAAACAGGGCATGACTTTGTATCCATCCATCCATTTTCTATACCGCTTATCCATCAAGGGGAGCTGGAGCCTATCCCAGCTGACTACGGGCGAGAGGCGGGGTTCACCCCGGACTGGTCGCCAGTCAATCGCAGGGCCAACACACAAAGACAGACAACCACACACTCTCACACTCACACCTAGGGGCAATTTAGAGTAGCCAATTAACCTAATGTGTATGTTTTTGGTATTGTGGGAGGAAGCCGGAGTACCCGGAGAAAACCCACGCAGGCACAGGGAGAACATGCAAACTCCACATAGAAGAGCCAAAACCGGGATTCGAACCTGGAACCCTCTTGCTATGAGGCGACAGTGCTAATGACTTTGTATCTTTAAATGAAAACACATTCCCTCAGAGACCTGTAAATGGTCAGACAGTATATCTTGAACCTTTTGCTTAAAGGTCCCCTTGTGTTTTGTTGTTGTTATTTTAAATGTTTTTTAAAAATAATTTTGTGCTGAACATCTGTAAATGTAATAAATGTTTTCTCAAAGTGAATTTTAGAATCAGTATGATATCGTACTTTTTTTGTTTATTTGATGTCTGCAAACTTTCAGCAACATATCACATGCCGGAACATGAGTGAATGGACTCTGGACTACTGCTATACAGTGTAGAGGCATAGCAGGACAAGAATGGGTACAAAGTGCAAATCTGGCCAGGACCCTATTAATTCATTAATTAATTTATTTAGCTGGTTGTCTGCGTCTGCTGTGTCGTCCCTCGTGAGGATTGTGTTTGCGGGCGTGTGCTCTCTGCCCTCGCCGTGGGACGTGCCTGCGTAGTGCGCAGCATGTGTGTGAGCTCTCTTCATCTGGGTAAGCTTCCCTTTCTCTTTTCCTTTATTTCACTGTGTCTACTGGTTTAACAGGGTAATAACTTCCTTTGGTGTTACTGTTGTTCCACTATTGAGCCATTTAGCCATTTAATGTGAATAATATTAAAGCCTGTTGCATGTAGTAGCATAGTTTGACTTCAGGGTGGCGCATGCGCATTATATTCAGCCGTTGTATCTACCGCGTCAGTCTGACGTTTCAGTTGAAATTGGAAAGAAGACAAGAATACGGTCCAAGAGAAAAGAAGGTAAAAATACATACAAATCGCTCAATTCTTCTTAAAAGTTATCAAATTCAATACTAATTAGTTGTTTTATATCAAAAGATCAGCCCAGAGGTGAAAAGCAGCGTGAAGCCAGATTGAATGTTTTTTTTTCAGCGCGAAGCTCCGGTAAGCAGAGCTACTTGCTACAGCAACTACATTAGCAAGAAATGACAGTTATTGTAGAATTGAATATGATATCGACCACAATAATTTCACTATTACAAAAAACCAGTCGGAGTCTGAGGAACGATAATCAATAACCTATATTCAATTTAACCAGCAGTGGTAGACTTTTATCATTGTTATGGTTTTATACTATTTCCAAAATAGTTCGCTGTTTCTGTTAGCTGTGGGCTAAATTTAGACTGGAAGTCTATGGGGTTGGCTAGCTGGCTAATGCGGACTTAGTCAAATACGGTGAACGTTGGTCACCTCAGCAGTAGTAGATGTAGCGTTGCCATGGAAGCCATTCGTGGGAATCGTTACCTACAGGTTGATTGTCCGGTTCATACACCGTGTTTGTTTTGTTTTGATTCGCTATGTTTGTATATAAAGAAGTAATGAACTGTTCATAGAAATACATCATACATCTTCGAAATCGGGGATGGGGGTCATACCCTGAGGGGAGGATGGTCATACCCGGGGGGGGGGGGGATGGTCATACCCTGAGGGGAGGATGGTCATACCTCAAGGGGGAGGATGGTCATACCCCTTGGGGGAGGGGGGATGGTCATACCCCGAGGGGGGGGAGGAGGGGAGGAGGGTCGGGGGGGGGGGGGTGGTCATACCCGAGGGGGGAGGTGGTCATACCCCAAGTGGGAAGATGGTCATACCCCTTGGCGGGGGATTGTCATACCCCTTGGGGGAGGGGGGAGGGACATACCCCGAGGGGGGGGGGGTCATACCCCGAGGGGGAGGATGGTCATAACCCGAGGGGGAGGGAGGGGGGGGGTGGTCATACCCGAGGGGGGAGGTGGTCATACCCCAAGTGGGAATGGTCATACCCCTTGGGGGAGGATGGTCATACCCCGGGGGTCATACCCCTTGGGGGAGGGGGAAGGGTCATACCCCGAGGGGTAGGATGGTCATACCCCGAGGGGGAGGATGGTCATACCCCTTGGGGGAAGATGGTCATACCCTTGGGGGATGGTCACACCCCTTGGGGGAGGGGGGAGGGTCATACCCCGCGGGGGGGGGTGGTCATACCCCAAGGGGGAGGATGGTCATACCCCTTGGGGGAAGATGGTCATACCCCGTGGGTGAGGATGGTCATACCCCTTGGGGGAGGGGGGAGGGTCATACCCCGAGGGGGGGGATGGTCATACCCCGAGGGGGAGGGGGGGGGGGGGGGGGCATACCCGAGGGGGGAGGTGGTCATACCCCAAGTGGGAAAATGGTCATACCCCTTGGGGGACGATGGTCATACCCCTTGGGGGGGGGGAGGGTCATACCCCGAGGGGGGGTGGTCATACCCCAAGGGGGATGGTCATACCCCGAGGGGGGGAGGGAGGGGGGGGGGGTGGTCATACCCGAGGGGGGTAGGTGGTCATACCCCTTGGGGGAGGATGGTCATACCCCGGGGGTCATACCCCTTGGGGGAGGATGGTCATACCCCTTGGGGGAGGGGGGAGGGTCATACCCCGAGGGGGGGTGGTCATACCCCAAGTGGGAAGATGGTCATACCCCTTGGGGGAGGGGGAGGGTCATACCCCAAGGGGGAGGATGATCATACCCCTTGGGGGAAGATGGTCATACCCCTTAGGGGAAGATGGTCATACCCCAGGGGTCATACCCCTTGGGGGAGGGGGGAGGGTCATAACCCGAGGGGGGGGTGGTCATACCCCAAGGGGGTGGTCATACCCCAAGGGGGAAGATGGTCATACCCCGGGGGTCATACCCCTTGGGGGAGGATGGTCATACCCCTTGGGGGAGGGGGGGAGGGTCATACCCCGAGGGGGGGGATGGTCATACCCCGAGGGGGAGGGAGGGAGGGGGGGGGGTCATACCCGAGGGGGGGAGGTGGTCATACCCCAAGTGGGAAGATGGTCATACCCCTTGGGGAAGATGGTCATACCCCGGGGGTCATACCCCTTGGGGGAGGATGGTCATACCCCTTGGGGGAGGGGGGGGAGGGTCATACCCCGAGGGGGGGGATGGTCATACCCGAGGGGGAGGGAGGGAGGGGGGGGGTCATACCCGAGGGGGGGAGGTGGTCATACCCCAAGTGGGAAGATGGTCATACCCCTTGGGGGAAGATGGTCATACCCCGGGGGTCATACCCCTTGGGGGAGGATGGTCATACCCCTTGGGGGGGGGGGAGGGTCATACCCCGAGGGGGGGGTGGTCATACCCCAAGGGGGAGGATGGTCATACCCCTTGGGGGAAGATGGTCATACCCCAAGTGGGAAGATGGTCATACCCCAAGGGGGAGAATGGTCATACCCCTTGGGGGAAGATGGTCATACCCCTGGAGGGAGGGGGCAGGGTCATACCCCGAGGGAGAGGATGGTCATACCCTTTGGGGAGGATGGTCATACCTCAAGGGGGAGGATGGTCATACCCCTTGGGGGAGGGGGGAGGGTCATACCCCGAGGGGGGGGAGGAGGGGAGGATGGTCGGGGGGGGGTGGTCATACCTGAGGGGGGGGGATGGTCATACCCCTTGGGGGAGGGGGAGGGTCGTACCCCAAGGGGGAGGATGGTCATACCCCTTGGGGGAAGATGGTCATACCCCGGGGGTCATACCCCTTGGGGGAGGATGGTCATACCCCTTGGGGGAGGGGGGAGGGTCATACCCCTTGAGGGAGGGGGCAGGGTCATACCCCGAGGGAGGGAGGTGGTCATACCCCAAGTGGAAGATGGTCATACCCCTTGGGGGAGGGGGAGGGTCATACCCCAAGGGGGAGGATGGTCATACCCCATGGGGGAAGATGGTCATACCCGGGGGTTCATACCCCTTGGGGGAGGATGGTCATACCCCTTGGGGGAGGGGGGAGGGTCATACCCCGAGGGGGGGGTGGTCATACCCAAAGGGGGGGATGGTCATACCCCTTGGGGGAAGATGGTCATACCCCTTGAGGGAGGGGCAGGGTCATACCCGAGGGAGAGGATGGTCATACCCTTTGGGGGGATGTCATAACTCAAGGGGGAGGATTCGGTATACCCTGTGGGGGAGGGGGATGGTCATACCCCGAGGGGGGGGGGAGGGGAGGATGGTCGGGGGGGGGGTGGTCATACCTGAGGGGGGAGGTGGTCATACCCCGTGGGAAGATGGTCATACCCCTTGGGGGAGGGGGGGGGGTGGTCATACCCGAGGGGGGGAGGTGGTCATACCAAGTGGGAAGATGGTCATACCCCTTGGGGGGAGGATGGTCATACCCCTTGGGGGAGGGGGAGGGTCATACCCCAAGGGGGAGGATGGTCATACCCCTTGGGGAAGATGGTCATACCACGGGGGTCATACCCCTTGGGGGAGGATGGTCATACCCCTTGGGGGAGGGGGGGAGGGTCATACCCCAAGGGGGGGATGGTCATACCCAAGGGGGAAGATGGTCATACCCCTTGAGGGAGGGGGCAGGGTCATACCCCGAGGGAGAGGATGGTCATACCCTTTGGGGAGGATGGTCATACCTCAAGGGGAGGATGGTCATACCCCTTGGGGGAGGGGGGATGGTCATACCCGAGGGGGGGGAGGAGGGGAGGATGGTCGGGGGGGGGTGGTCATACCTGAGGGGGGGAGGTGGTCATACCCCAAGTGGGAAGATGGTCATACCCCTTGGGGGAGGACGGTCATACCCCATGGGGGAGGGGGGGGGTGGTCATACCCGAGGGGGGGGAGGTGGTCATACCCCAAGTGGGAAGATGGTCATAAACCCCTTGGGGGAGGATGGTCATACCCCTTGGGGGAGGGGGAGGGTCATACCCCAAGGGGGAGGATGGTCATACCCCTTGGGGAAGATGGTCATACCCCGGGGGTCATACCCCTTGGGGGAGGATGGTCATACCCTTGGGGAGGGGAGGGTCATACCCTTGGGGGAGGATGGTCATACCCTTGGGGGAGGGGGAGGGTCATACCCCAAGGGGGAGGATGGTCATACCCTTGGGGGAAGATGGTCATACCCCGGGGGTCATACCCCTTGCGGGAGGATGGTCATACCCCTTGGGGGGAGGGGGAGGGTCATACCCCAAGGGGGGGGATGGTCATACCCCAAGGGGGAAGAGGTCATACCCCTTGAGGGAGGGGGCAGGGTCATACCCCGAGGGAGAGGATGGTCATACCCTTGGGGAGGATGGTCATACCTCAAGGGGGAGGATGGTCATACCCCTTGGGGGGGGGGGATGGTCATACCCCGAGGGGGGGAGGAGGGGAGGATGGTCGGGGGGGTGGTCATACCTGAGGGGGGGAGGTGGTCATACCCCAAGTGGGAAGATGGTCATACCCCTTGGGGAGGACGGTCATACCCCTTGGGGGAGGGGGGGGCGTGGTCATACCCCAAGTGGGAGATGGTCATACCCTTGGGGGAGGATGGTCATACCCTTGGGGGAGGGGGAGGGTCATACCCCAAGGGGGAGGATGGTCATACCCTTTGGGGGAAGATGGTCATACCCCGGGGGGTCATACCCCTTGGGGGAGGATGGTCATACCCCTTGGAGGAGGGGGGAGGGTCATACCCGAGGGGGGGGATGGTCATACCCCAAGGGGGGGGATGTCATACCCGTGGGTCATACCCCTTGGGTGAGGATGGTCATACCCCTTGGGGGAGGGGGAGGGTCATACCCCAAGGGGGAGGATGGTCATACCCCTTGGGGGAGGGTCATACCCCGAGGGGGGAGGATGGTCATACCCTTGGGGGAGGGTCATACCCGAGGGGGGGGTGGTCATACCCCGAGGGGTAGGATGGTCATACCCCTTGGGGGAGGATGGTCATACCCCTTGGGGGAGGGGGGAGATGGTCATACCCCTTGGGGGGGGAGGAGGGAGGGTCATACCCCGAGGGGGGAGATGGTCATACCCTTGGGGGAGGATGGTCATACCCCTTGGGGGAAGATGGTCATACCCTTGGGGGAGGAGGGAGGGTCATACCCGAGGGGGGGGTGGTCATACCCGAGGGGCAGGGAGGGAGGGTGGTCATACCCAAGGGGGGAAGATGGTCATACCCCTTGGGGGAGGAGGGAGGGTCATACCCCGAGGGGGGGGTGGTCATACCCCCAGGGGCAGGGAGGGAGGGTGGTCATACCCCGAGGGGGGGGTGGTCATACCCCCAGGGGCAGGCAGGGAGGGTGGTCATACCCAAGGGGGGGAGGTGGTCATACCCCTTGGGGGAAGATGGTCATACCCTGGGGGTCATACCCCCCATGGTCATACCTCAAGGGGAGGATGGTCATACCCCTTGGGGGAGGGGGGATGGTCATACCCGAGGGGGGGGAGGAGGGGAGGATGGTCGGGGGGGGGGGTGCTCATACCTGAGGGGGGGAGGTGGTCATACCCCAAGTGCGAAGATGGTCATACCCCTTGGGGGAGGATGGTCATACCCCTTGGGGGAGGGGGGGGGGTGGTCATACCCCGGGGGTCATACCCTTTGGGGGAGGATGGTCATACCCCTTGGGGAAGGGGGGAGGGTCATACCCCGAGGGGGGGGTGGTCATACCCGAGGGGTAGGATGGTCATACCCCGAGGGGGAGGGAGGGAGGGAGGGGGGGGTGGTAATATCCGAGGGGGGGAGGTTATACCCGTGGGTGAGGATGGTCATACCCCGGGGGTCATACCCCTTGGGGGAGGATGGTCATACCCTTGGGGGAGGGGGGAGGGTCATACCCCGAGAGGGGGGTGGTCATACCCCGAGGGGGAGGGAGGAAGGGGGGGGTGGTGGTCATACCCCTTGGGGGAGGATGGTCATACCCCTTGGGGGAGGGGGGAGGGTCATACCCCAAGGGGGAGGATGGTCATACCCCTTGGGGAAGATGGTCATACCCCGAGGGGGAGGGAGGGAGGGAGGAGGAGGGGGGGGGTGGTCATACCCCAAGTGGGAAGATGGTCATGGGAGGGTCATACCCGAGGGGGAGGGAGGAGGGAGGGGGGGGGGTGGTCATACCCCAAGTGGGAAGATGGTCATGGGAGGGTCATACCGAGGGTGGGAGGTGGTCATACCCCAAGTGGGAAGATGGTCATACCCCTTGGGGGACGATGGTCATACCCCTTGGGGGAGGGGGGAGGGTCATACCCCGAGGGGGGGGTGGTCATACCCCAAGTGGGAGGATGGTCATACCCCTTGGGGGAAGATGGTCATACCCCGGGGGTCATACCCTGAGGGGAGGATGGTCATACCCCGAGGGGTAGGATGGTCATACCCAGGGGGGGAAGATGGGGTCCCACTTGTGGTCATACCCCAAGTGGGAAGATGTTCATACCCCTTGGGGGAAGATGGTCATACCCCGGGGGTCATACCCTGAGGGGAGGATTCATACCCCTTGGGGGAAGATGGTCATACCCCTTGGGGGAAGATGGTCATACCCTTCAGCTTGGGCAATGTATGGACCCGCCTCAAGGTCCTCAGCCTCTGCTTCCATAACGGAAGACACGTCAGCAGGATTGAGGAGGTCCTCGAAGTATTCCTTCCACCTTCCGACAATACTGTGACTAGCACAGAAGTCCAACAACAGAACACCACTCGGATTCAGATCAGGGAGGCCGTTCCTCCCAATCACGCCCCTCCAGGTATCACTGTCGTCGCCCACGTGGGCATTGAAGTCCCCCAGTATAACTATGGCGCCCCGGTCGGAGCACATTCCAGTACCCTTCCCAGGGACTCCAAGAAAGCCGGGTACTCTACACTGCTGTTCGGCCCATAGGCCGAAACAACAGTGAGAGACCTATCCCCAACCTGAAGGCGTAGGGAAATGACTCTCTCGTTCACCGGGGAGAACTCCAACACATGGCGGCTAAGCTGGGGGGCTATGAGCAAGCCCACACCAGCTCGCCGCCTCACACCATGGGCAACTCCAGAGTAGAAGAGAGTCCAGCCTCTCTCCAGGAGTTGGGTTCCAGAGCCCAGGCTGTGCGTGGAAGTGAGCCCGACTATCTCTAGCCGGTACCGCTCAATTTCCTGCACGAGCTCGGGCTCTTTCCCCCCAGTGAGGTGACATTCCATGTCCCCATAGCTAGAGTTTTGTCCGGGGTTTGGGTCGCCGGGATCCCCGTCCACAGCTGCCGCCCAAACCACATTGCACCGGCCCCTTCTGAACCCTCTCGCGGGTGGTGGGCCTACGAGAGAGCGGGCCCACGTCGCTTCTTCGGGCTGTACCCGACCTTTATTTTGAAATGCTACATCGGAACTTTCTGAGACTTATTGTGTGACACCCTGGGGTGGTCTGCTATCATGCTGCAGTGAGATTGGTCACTGGCAACAGGGCATTTCCTTTTAATTGCACTTTCAAAACAGATAGTAAATCTGATGAGGTGTGGGATTTTGGGTGGCCTTTATTTTGAAATGCTACATCAGAACTTCCTGAAACTTGTTGTATGACACCCTGGGGTGGTCTACTATCATGCTGAAGTGAGATTGGTCACTGGCAACAGGGCGTTTCCTTTTGATTGCACTCTGAATCCTACAACCAGCTGATTGCACGCGAACGAGGACCGCGTGTGCCAACTTTGTTCATTCATTTTGTTCATTGATTTGGCTACCGATCATCCACTTCCGCCGGCTCAGCGAACCCACGTGTCACTAGTTAAAGGACCAATAGCTGAGCAGATAAACTCCGGTTTACTGACTCCGCTATTGTGTGGTGATAAACGGGTTTCCAGAGAACTGGAGTGGTTCATTTTCCTATTTGGGTGTATTCCTTTTCCTTCTGTCTCTTTCCTTTCTCCTTTACACTAATCCTTCTGAACAGTGAGGCGAAAGCCCGGTCACGCGGCCACGAACCGTAACATGTAACCGTAACACATGTTCTTCTGTGGTCATTTTGAGTATTGTTAAATTACTGGTGTATTATTCTACTCATTTAATCTACTGATTAATTTGTGATTTGTGTGATATATATTTTTTTCTTGTTTTGTTTGATGTTTGTTCTTCATGTGGTTACTTATTCTGTGTGCTGGCTCCCCCTAGCGTAATTCTCCACCATTTTTAGTTATAGTCTGCTGCCATCTTGTGGTCGTAGCCTGCCTTCATTTTAGTTATAGTCTGCTGCCATCTTGTGTTCGTAACCTGCCTCCATTTTAGTTATAGTCAGCTGCCATCTTGTGGCTATAGTCTGTCGCCATTTCAATTGTAGCCTGCTGCCATTTTGTTTGTTTTTAGCCTTTAGCTTGTTAGCCACCCTCGAGCTAACTTGCTCGCCGCCATTTTGTTTGTTTTTAGCCTTTAGCTCATTAGCCGCCCTCTAGCTAACTTGCTGCTAACCTCCATTTTGTTTGTTTTTAGCCTTTAGCTTGTTAGCCACCCTCGAGCTAACTTGCTAACCTCCATTTGTTTGTTTTTAGCCATTAGCTTGTCAGCCATCATCTGGCTAGCTCGCCAGTCTCTTCTTTGTTTATTGTCTACCCGCAGACCTGGGCAAACTGTTCCACAAAGGGCCGGTGTGGCTGCAGGTTTTCTTTCCAACCAAGCAGCAGCACACCAGACTTCACTCATTTAATCAACTGATCTCAGTCTTCAGACAGTTGATTGGTCAAACTGTGTGCTCTTGGTTGGTTGGAGCAAAAACCCGCAGCCACACCGGCCCTTTGTGCCCAGGTCTGAGTCTACCGCCAGTGTTAACTCTCTCTCTCACTCTCTATATACACAGACACACACACCCACACACACATACACACACTGTTCTGAATGTCTTTTGCTGCTGTATCTGTATACCTATTGTAGCTAGTAGTTTAGTGTGCACTCAGAAACTTGAATTATAATAGCTTTGTTTTGAAGTGATATTTATCTTTGGATGCTTGTTACTTTAATAAATTCTGTTATAGTTTAACCTGTCGTGGACTGTGCTTATTGTGGGAGGTATTAATGACAACAGTTGGATCCGTGACAGCCAGTGCTCGAGTTTACCCTTCCAAACATTCAGAGACTGTTTTTTCCCTATTAATCAATTTGGCTATTGGTCCCTGGTGACAGGGTGGTGCCCCAATCTTTATGTGTATGAAGCATACACTGATTTTGCTTCAATGATTATTCCCCATAATCATTGACTCTTTTGCCAATCCCTTACGCAACAAAAATATATTTCTCAATATATTAGATGACAATATATTGCAGGTCTATTCATATATTGTAAATTTTAAATAGTAATATATCATAAGATATATTACGTAATGATATATTATATTATATGTGTGATATATTATAAGGTATATTAAAATACTGCAATTATTGCCGTTTTCATATATTGAAAAATACACTATTTTATATTGTAATGTATTACTAAATATATTAAAATATGTCCCATGTTACAGGAGATTATATATCGGAAGAGGCATTTTAAATGTATGTAATTATATATGTAAAATTATATGAGATGTTACACCTCAATATACAAGATGATATAATGAGATTTATAAAGGAACATATATCTGCAGTGCAGTGTCATCATGCAATATGGTCGACAATCTAAAATGATTGTTGCTTGATAACTACCTCGAATTGTAAAATCTTGTCACATTGTATTATAAACCTTTGTGCAATGCTCTAGCATCCGATAAGCCTTAAGACTCATGGCTCTCTTAATCAAACCGGCCATTCTGCATCATATTTCATCTGTTTAGTCACACTGCCACCTAAATGCTTCATTGGAATTCTAATTAAGTTAGTGGAAACAGGGCATGACTTTGTATCCATCCATCCATTTTCTATACCGCTTATCCATCAAGGGGAGCTGGAGCCTATCCCAGCTGACTACGGGCGAGAGGCGGGGTTCACCCCGGACTGGTCGCCAGTCAATCGCAGGGCCAACACACAAAGACAGACAACCACACACTCTCACACTCACACCTAGGGGCAATTTAGAGTAGCCAATTAACCTAATGTGTATGTTTTTGGTATTGTGGGAGGAAGCCGGAGTACCCGGAGAAAACCCACGCAGGCACAGGGAGAACATGCAAACTCCACATAGAAGAGCCAAAACCGGGATTCGAACCTGGAACCCTCTTGCTATGAGGCGACAGTGCTAATGACTTTGTATCTTTAAATGAAAACACATTCCCTCAGAGACCTGTAAATGGTCAGACAGTATATCTTGAACCTTTTGCTTAAAGGTCCCCTTGTGTTTTGTTGTTGTTATTTTAAATGTTTTTTAAAATAATTTTTGTGCTGAACATCTGTAAATGTAATAAATGTTTTCTCAAAGTGAATTTTAGAATCAGTATGATATCGTACTTTTTTTGTTTATTTGTCATGTCTGCAAACTTTCAGCAACATATCACATGCCGGAACATGAGTGAATGGACTCTGGACTACTGCTATACAGTGTAGAGGCATAGCAGGACAAGAATGGGTACAAAGTGCAAATCTGGCCAGGACCCTATTAATTCATTAATTAATTTATTTAGCTGGTTGTCTGCGTCTGCTGTGTCGTCCCTCGTGAGGATTGTGTTTGCGGGCGTGTGCTCTCTGCCCTCGCCGTGGGACGTGCCTGCGTAGTGCGCAGCATGTGTGTGAGCTCTCTTCATCTGGGTAAGCTTCCCTTTCTCTTTTCCTTTATTTCACTGTGTCTACTGGTTTAACAGGGTAATAACTTCCTTTGGTGTTACTGTTGTTCCACTATTGAGCCATTTAGCCATTTAATGTGAATAATATTAAAGCCTGTTGCATGTAGTAGCATAGTTTGACTTCAGGGTGGCGCATGCGCATTATATTCAGCCGTTGTATCTACCGCGTCAGTCTGACGTTTCAGTTGAAATTGGAAAGAAGACAAGAATACGGTCCAAGAGAAAAGAAGGTAAAAAATACATACAAATCGCTCAATTCTTCTTAAAAGTTATCAAATTCAATACTAATTAGTTGTTTTATATCAAAAGATCAGCCCAGAGGTGAAAAGCAGCGTGAAGCCAGATTGAATGTTTTTTTTTCAGCGCGAAGCTCCGGTAAGCAGAGCTACTTGCTACAGCAACTACATTAGCAAGAAATGACAGTTATTGTAGAATTGAATATGATATCGACCACAATAATTTCACTATTACAAAAAACCAGTCGGAGTCTGAGGAACGATAATCAATAACCTATATTCAATTTAACCAGCAGTGGTAGACTTTTATCATTGTTATGGTTTTATACTATTTCCAAAATAGTTCGCTGTTTCTGTTAGCTGTGGGCTAAATTTAGACTGGAAGTCTATGGGGTTGGCTAGCTGGCTAATGCGGACTTAGTCAAATACGGTGAACGTTGGTCACCTCAGCAGTAGTAGATGTAGCGTTGCCATGGAAGCCATTCGTGGGAATCGTTACCTACAGGTTGATTGTCCGGTTCATACACCGTGTTTGTTTTGTTTTGATTCGCTATGTTTGTATATAAAGAAGTAATGAACTGTTCATAGAAATACATCATACATCTTCGAAATCGGGGATGGGGGTCATACCCTGAGGGGAGGATGGTCATACCCCGGGGGGGGGGGATGGTCATACCCTGAGGGGAGGATGGTCATACCTCAAGGGGGAGGATGGTCATACCCCTTGGGGGAGGGGGGATGGTCATACCCCGAGGGGGGGGAGGAGGGGAGGATGGTCGGGGGGGGGGGGGTGGTCATACCCGAGGGGGGGAGGTGGTCATACCCCAAGTGGGAAGATGGTCATACCCCTGGGCGGGGGATTGTCATACCCCTTGGGGGAGGGGGGAGGGACATACCCCGAGGGGGGGGGTGGTCATACCCCGAGGGGTAGGATGGTCATAACCCGAGGGGGAGGGAGGGGGGGGGGGTGGTCATACCCGAGGGGGGGAGGTGGTCATACCCCAAGTGGGAAGATGGTCATACCCCTTGGGGGAGGATGGTCATACCCCGGGGGTCATACCCCTTGGGGGAGGGGGAAGGGTCATACCCCGAGGGGTAGGATGGTCATACCCGAGGGGGAGGATGGTCATACCCCTTGGGGGAAGATGGTCATACCCTTGGGGGAGGATGGTCATACCCCTTGGGGAGGGGGGAGGGTCATACCCCGAGGGGGGGGGTGGTCATACCCCAAGGGGGAGGATGGTCATACCCCTTGGGGGAAGATGGTCATACCCCGTGGGTGAGGATGGTCATACCCCTTGGGGGGGGGGGGAGGGTCATACCCCGAGGGGGGGGATGGTCATACCCCGAGGGGGAGGGGGGGGGGGGGGGGTCATACCCGAGGGGGGAGGTGGTCATACCCCAAGTGGGAAAATGGTCATACCCCTTGGGGGACGATGGTCATACCCCTTGGGGGAGGGGGAGGGTCATACCCCGAGGGGGGGGTGGTCATACCCCAAGGGGGATGGTCATACCCCGAGGGGGAGGGAGGGAGGGGGGGGGGGTGGTCATACCCGAGGGGGGTAGGTGGTCATACCCCGGGGGTCATACCCCTTGGGGGAGGATGGTCATACCCCTTGGGGGAGGGGGGAGGGTCATACCCCGAGGGGGGGGTGGTCATACCCCAAGTGGGAAGATGGTCATACCCCTTGGGGGAGGGGGAGGGTCATACCCCAAGGGGGAGGATGATCATACCCCTTGGGGAAGATGGTCATACCCCTTAGGGGAAGATGGTCATACCCCAGGGGTCATACCCCTTGGGGGAGGGGGGAGGGTCATAACCCGAGGGGGGGGTGGTCATACCCCAAGGGGGGTGGTCATACCCCAAGGGGGAAGATGGTCATACCCCGGGGGTCATACCCCTTGGGGGAGGATGGTCATACCCCTTGGGGGAGGGGGGGGAGGGTCATACCCCGAGGGGGGGGATGGTCATACCCCGAGGGGGAGGGAGGGAGGGGGGGGGGTCATACCCGAGGGGGGGAGGTGGTCATACCCCAAGTGGGAAGATGGTCATACCCCTTGGGGGAAGATGGTCATACCCCGGGGGTCATACCCCTTGGGGGAGGATGGTCATACCCCTTGGGGGAGGGGGGGGAGGGTCATACCCCGAGGGGGGGGATGGTCATACCCCGAGGGGGAGGGAGGGGGGGGGGGGGTCATACCCGAGGGGGGGAGGTGGTCATACCCCAAGTGGGAAGATGGTCATACCCCTTGGGGGAAGATGGTCATACCCGGGGGTCATACCCCTTGGGGGAGGATGGTCATACCCCTTGGGGGGGGGGGAGGGTCATACCCCGAGGGGGGGGTGGTCATACCCCAAGGGGGAGGATGGTCATACCCCTTGGGGGAAGATGGTCATACCCCAAGTGGGAAGATGGTCATACCCCAAGGGGGAGAATGGTCATACCCCTTGGGGGAAGATGGTCATACCCCTTGAGGGAGGGGGCAGGGTCATACCCCGAGGGAGAGGATGGTCATACCCTTTGGGGAGGATGGTCATACCTCAAGGGGGAGGATGGTCATACCCCTTGGGGGAGGGGGGATGGTCATACCCCGAGGGGGGGGAGGAGGGGAGGATGGTCGGGGGGGGGTGGTCATACCTGAGGGGGGGGGATGGTCATACCCCTTGGGGGAGGGGGAGGGTCGTACCCCAAGGGGGAGGATGGTCATACCCTTGGGGGAAGATGGTCATACCCCAAGTGGGAAGATGGTCATACCCCAAGGGGGGAATGGTCATACCCCTTGGGGGAAGATGGTCATACCCCTTGAGGGAGGGGGCAGGGTCATACCCGAGGGAGAGGATGGTCATACCCTTTGGGGAGGATGGTCATACCTCAAGGGGGAGGATGGTCATACCCCTTGGGGGAGGGGGGATGGTCATACCCCGAGGGGGGGGAGGAGGGGAGGATGGTCGGGGGGGGGTGGTCATACCTGAGGGGGGGGGATGGTCATACCCCTTGGGGGAGGGGAGGGTCGTACCCCAAGGGGGAGGATGGTCATACCCTTGGGGGAAGATGGTCATACCCGGGGGTCATACCCCTTGGGGGAGGATGGTCATACCCCTTGGGGGAGGGGGGAGGGTCATACCCCGAGGGGGGGGTGGTCATACCCAAAGGGGGGGGGATGGTCATACCCCTTGAGGGAGGGGGCAGGGTCATACCCCGAGGGAGGGAGGTGGTCATACCCCAAGTGGGAAGATGGTCATACCCCTTGGGGGAGGGGGAGGGTCATACCCCAAGGGGGAGGATGGTCATACCCCAAGGGGGAAGATGGTCATACCCCTTGGGGGAAGATGGTCATACCCCGGGGGTCATACCCCTTGGGGGAGGATGGTCATACCCCTTGGGGGAGGGGGGAGGGTCATACCCGAGGGGGGGGTGGTCATACCCAAAGGGGGGATGGTCATACCCCTTGGGGGAAGATGGTCATACCCCTTGAGGGAGGGGGCAGGGTCATACCCCGAGGGAGAGGATGGTCATACCCTTTGGGAGGATGGTCATACCTCAAGGGGGAGGATGGTCATACCCCTTGGGGGAGGGGGGATGGTCATACCCCGAGGGGGGGGAGGAGGGGAGGATGGTCGGGGGGGGGGGTGGTCATACCTGAGGGGGGAGGTGGTCATACCCCAAGTGGGAAGATGGTCATACCCCTTGGGGGAGGGGGGGGGGGTGGTCATACCCGAGGGGGGGAGGTGGTCATACCCCAAGTGGGAAGATGGTCATACCCCTTGGGGGAGGATGGTCATACCCCTTGGGGGAGGGGGAGGGTCATACCCCAAGGGGGAGGATGGTCATACCCCTTGGGGGAAGATGGTCATACCACGGGGGTCATACCCCTTGGGGGAGGATGGTCATACCCCTTGGGGGAGGGGGGAGGGTCATACCCCAAGGGGGGGGGATGGTCATACCCCAAGGGGGAAGATGGTCATACCCCTTGAGGGAGGGGCAGGGTCATACCCGAGGAGAGGATGGTCATACCCTTTGGGGAGGATGGTCATACCTCAAGGGGGAGGATGGTCATACCCTTGGGGAGGGGGGATGGTCATACCCCGAGGGGGGGGAGGGGAGGATGGTCGGGGGGGGGTGTCATACCTGAGGGGGGGAGGTGGTCATACCCCAAGTGGGAAGATGGTCATACCCCTTGGGGGAGACGGTCATACCCTTGGGGGAGGGGGGGGGGTGGTCATACCCGAGGGGGGAGGTGGTCATACCCCAAGTGGGAAGATGGTCATACCCCTTGGGGGAGGATGGTCATACCCCTTGGGGGAGGGGAGGGTCATACCCCAAGGGGGAGGATGGTCATACCCTTGGGGGAAGATGGTCATACCCCGGGGGTCATACCCCTTGGGGGAGGATGGTCATACCCCTTGGGGGAGGGGGAGGGTCATACCCTTGGGGGAGGATGGTCATACCCCTTGGGGGAGGGGGAGGGTCATACCCCAAGGGGGAGGATGGTCATACCCCTTGGGGAAGATGGTCATACCCCGGGGGTCATACCCCTTGCGGGAGGATGGTCATACCCCTTGGGAGGGGGGAGGGTCATACCCCAAGGGGGGGGATGGTCATACCCCAAGGGGGAAGATGGTCATACCCCTTGAGGGAGGGGGCAGGGTCATACCCCGAGGGAGAGGATGGTCATACCCTTTGGGGAGGATGGTCATACCTCAAGGGGGAGGATGGTCATACCCTTTGGGGAAGATGGTCATACCCCGGGGGTCATACCCCTTGGGGGAGGATGGTCATACCCCTTGGAGGAGGGGGGAGGGTCATACCCGAGGGGGGGGATGGTCATACCCCAAGGGGGGGGATTGTCATACCCCGTGGGTCATACCCCTTGGGTGAGGATGGTCATACCCCTTGGGGGAGGGGGGAGGGTCATACCCCAAGGGGGAGGATGGTCATACCCCTTGGGGGAGGGTCATACCCCGAGGGGGGAGGATGGTCATACCCCTTGGGGGAGGGTCATACCCCGAGGGGGGGGTGGTCATACCCCGGGGTAGGATGGTCATACCCCTTGGGGGAGGATGGTCATACCCCTTGGGGGAGGGGGGAGATGGTCATACCCCTTGGGGAGGAGGGAGGGTCATACCCCGAGGGGGGAGATGGTCATACCCCTTGGGGGAGGATGGTCATACCCCTTGGGGGAAGATGGTCATACCCCTTGGGGGAGGAGGGAGGGTCATACCCGGGGGGGGGGGGTCATACCCCGAGGGGCAGGGAGGGAGGGTGGTCATACCCAAGGGGGGAAGAGGGTCATACCCCTTGGGGGAGGAGGGAGGGTCATACCCCGAGGGGGGGTGGTCATACCCCCAGGGGCAGGGAGGGAGGGTGGTCATACCCCGAGGGGGGGTGGTCATACCCCCAGGGGCAGGGAGGGAGGTGGTGGCATACCCAAGGGGGGAGGTGGTCATACCCCTTGGGGAAGATGGTCATACCCTGGGGTCATACCCCCCCATGGTCATACCTCAAGGGGGAGGATGGTCATACCCCTTGGGGGAGGGGGGATGGTCATACCCGAGGGGGGGGAGAGAGGGGAGGATGGTCGGGGGGGGGGGTGCTCATACTGAGGGGGGAGGTGGTCATACCCCAAGTGCGAAGATGGTCATACCCCTTGGGGGAGGATGGTCATACCCCTTGGGGGAGGGGGGGGGGTGGTCATACCCCGGGGGTCATACCCTTTGGGGGAGGATGGTCATACCCCTTGGGGAAGGGGGGGGGTCATACCCCGAGGGGGGGGTGGTCATACCCCGAGGGGTAGGATGGTCATACCCCGAGGGGAGGGAGGAGGGAGGGGGGGGTGGTAATACCGAGGGGGGGAGGTTATACCCGTGGGTGAGGATGGTCATACCCCGGGGGTCATACCCCTTGGGGGAGGATGGTCATACCCTTGGGGGAGGGGGAGGGGGGAGGGAGGGTCATACCCCGAGAGGGGGGTGGTCATACCCGAGGGGGAGGGAGGAAGGGGGGGGTGGTGGTCATACCCCTTGGGGAGGATGGTCATACCCTTGGGGGAGGGGGGAGGGTCATACCCCAAGGGGGAGGATGGTCATACCCCTTGGGGGAAGATGGTCATTACCCCGAGGGGAGGGAGGGAGGAGGGAGGGGGGGGGGTGGTCATACCCCAAGTGGAAGATGGTCATGGGAGGGTCATACCGAGGGGGGGGGGGGGAGGGGGGGGGGGGGTGGTCATACCCCAAGTGGGAAGATGGTCATGGGAGGGTCATACCCGAGGGTGGGAGGTGGTCATACCCCAAGTGGGAAGATGGTCATACCCCTTGGGGGACGATGGTCATACCCCTTGGGGGAGGGGGGAGGGTCATACCCACGAGGGGGGGGTGGTCATACCCCAAGTGGGAGGATGGTCATACCCCTTGGGGGAAGATGGTCATACCCCGGGGGTCATACCCTGAGGGGAGGATGGTCATACCCCGAGGGGTAGGATGGTCATACCCGAGGGGGGGAAGATGGGGTCCACTTGTGGTCATACCCCAAGTGGGATGATGTTCATACCCCTTGGGGGAAGATGGTCATACCCCGGGGGTCATACCCTGAGGGGAGGATGGTCATACCCCTTGGGGGAAGATGGTCATACCCCTTGGGGAAGATGGTCATACCCTTCAGCTTGGGCAATGTATGGACCCGCCTCAAGGTCCTCAGCCTCTGCTTCCATAACGGAAGACACGTCAGCAGGATTGAGGAGGTCCTCGAAGTATTCCTTCCACCTTCCGACAATACTGTGACTAGCACAGAAGTCCAACAACAGAACACCACTCGGATTCAGATCAGGAGGCCGTTCCTCCCAATCACGCCCCTCCAGGTATCACTGTCGTCGCCCACGTGGGCATTGAAGTCCCCCAGTATAACTATGGCGTCCCCGGTCGGAGCACATTCCAGTACCCTTCCCAGGGACTCCAAGAAAGCCGGGTACTCTACACTGCTGTTCGGCCCATAGGCCGAAACAACAGTGAGAGACCTATCCCCAACCTGAAGGCGTAGGGAAATGACTCTCTCGTTCACCGGGGAGAACTCCAACACATGGCGGCTAAGCTGGGGGGCTATGAGCAAGCCCACACCAGCTCGCCGCCTCACACCATGGGCAACTCCAGAGTAGAAGAGAGTCCAGCCTCTCTCCAGGAGTTGGGTTCCAGAGCCCAGGCTGTGCGTGGAAGTGAGCCCGACTATCTCTAGCCGGTACCGCTCAATTTCCTGCACGAGCTCGGGCTCTTTCCCCCCCAGTGAGGTGACATTCCATGTCCCCATAGCTAGAGTTTTTGTCCGGGGTTTGGGTCGCCGGGATCCCCGTCCACAGCTGCCGCCCAAACCACATTGCACCGGCCCCTTCTGAACCCTCTCGCGGGTGGTGGGCCTACGAGAGAGCGGGCCCACGTCGCTTCTTCGGGCTGTACCCGACCTTTATTTTGAAATGCTACATCGGAACTTTCTGAGACTTATTGTGTGACACCCTGGGGTGGTCTGCTATCATGCTGCAGTGAGATTGGTCACTGGCAACAGGGCATTTCCTTTTAATTGCACTTTCAAAACAGATAGTAAATCTGATGAGGTGTGGGATTTTGGGTGGCCTTTATTTTGAAATGCTACATCAGAACTTCCTGAAACTTGTTGTATGACACCCTGGGGTGGTCTACTATCATGCTGAAGTGAGATTGGTCACTGGCAACAGGGCGTTTCCTTTTGATTGCACTCTGAATCCTACAACCAGCTGATTGCACGCGAACGAGGACCGCGTGTGCCAACTTTGTTCATTCATTTTGTTCATTGATTTTGGCTACCGATCATCCACTTCCGCCGGCTCAGCGAACCCACGTGTCACTAGTTAAAGGACCAATAGCTGAGCAGATAAACTCCGGTTTACTGACTCCGCTATTGTGTGGTGATAAACGGGTTTCCAGAGAACTGGAGTGGTTCATTTTCCTATTTGGGTGTATTCCTTTTCCTTCTGTCTCTTTCCTTTCTCCTTTACACTAATCCTTCTGAACAGTGAGGCGAAAGCCCGGTCACGCGGCCACGAACCGTAACATGTAACCGTAACACATGTTCTTCTGTGGTCATTTTGAGTATTGTTAAATTACTGGTGTATTATTCTACTCATTTAATCTACTGATTAATTTGTGATTTGTGTGATATATATTTTTTTCTTGTTTTGTTTGATGTTTGTTCTTCATGTGGTTACTTATTCTGTGTGCTGGCTCCCCCTAGCGTAATTCTCCACCATTTTTAGTTATAGTCTGCTGCCATCTTGTGGTCGTAGCCTGCCTTCATTTTAGTTATAGTCTGCTGCCATCTTGTGTTCGTAACCTGCCTCCATTTTAGTTATAGTCAGCTGCCATCTTGTGGCTATAGTCTGTCGCCATTTCAATTGTAGCCTGCTGCCATTTTGTTTGTTTTTAGCCTTTAGCTTGTTAGCCACCCTCGAGCTAACTTGCTCGCCGCCATTTTGTTTGTTTTTAGCCTTTAGCTCATTAGCCGCCCTCTAGCTAACTTGCTAACCTCCATTTTGTTTGTTTTTAGCCTTTAGCTTGTTAGCCACCCTCGAGCTAACTTGCTAACCTCCATTTTGTTTGTTTTTAGCCATTAGCTTGTCAGCCATCATCTGGCTAGCTCGCCAGTCTCTTCTTTGTTTATTGTCTACCCGCAGACCTGGGCAAACTGTTCCACAAAGGGCCGGTGTGGCTGCAGGTTTTCTTTCCAACCAAGCAGCAGCACACCAGACTTCACTCATTTAATCAACTGATCTCAGTCTTCAGACAGTTGATTGGTCAAACTGTGTGCTCTTGGTTGGTTGGAGCAAAAACCCGCAGCCACACCGGCCCTTTGTGCCCAGGTCTGAGTCTACCGCCAGTGTTAACTCTCTCTCTCACTCTCTATATACACAGACACACACACCCACACACACATACACACACTGTTCTGAATGTCTTTTGCTGCTGTATCTGTATACCTATTGTAGCTAGTAGTTTAGTGTGCACTCAGAAACTTGAATTATAATAGCTTTGTTTTGAAGTGATATTTATCTTTGGATGCTTGTTACTTTAATAAATTCTGTTATAGTTTAACCTGTCGTGGACTGTGCTTATTGTGGGAGGTATTAATGACAACAGTTGGATCCGTGACAGCCAGTGCTCGAGTTTACCCTTCCAAACATTCAGAGACTGTTTTTTTCCCTATTAATCAATTTGGCTATTGGTCCCTGGTGACAGGGTGGTGCCCCAATCTTTATGTGTATGAAGCATACACTGATTTTGCTTCAATGATTATTCCCCATAATCATTGACTCTTTTGCCAATCCCTTACGCAACAAAAATATATTTCTCAATATATTAGATGACAATATATTGCAGGTCTATTCATATATTGTAAATTTTAAATAGTAATATATCATAAGATATATTACGTAATGATATTATATTATATGTGTGATATATTATAAGGTATATTAAAATACTGCAATTATTGCCGTTTTCATATATTGAAAAATACACTATTTTATATTGTAATGTATTACTAAATATATTAAAATATGTCCCATGTTACAGGAGATTATATATCGGAAGAGGCATTTTAAATGTATGTAATTATATATGTAAAATTATATGAGATGTTACACCTCAATATACAAGATGATATAATGAGATTTATAAAGGAACTATATCTGCAGTGCAGTGTATCATGCATATGGTCGACAATCTAAAATGATTGTGCTTGATAACTACCTCGAATGTAAAATCTTGTCACATTGTATTATAAACCTTTGTGCAATGCTCTAGCATCCGATAAGCCTTAAGACTCATGGCTCTCTTAATCAAACCGGCATTCTGCATCATATTTCATCTGTTTAGTCACACTGCCACCTAAATGCTCATTGGAATTCTAATAAGTTAGGGAAACAGGGCATGACTTTGTTATCCATCCATTTCTAACGCTTATCCATCAAGGGGAGCTGGAGCCTATCCCAGCTGACTACGGGCGAGAGGCGGGGTTCACCCGGACTGGTCGCCAGTCAATCGCAGGGCCACACACAAAGACAGACAACCACACACTCTCACACTCACACCTAGGGGCAATTTAGAGTAGCCAATTAACCTAATGTGTATGTTTTTGGTATTGTGGGAGGAAGCCGGAGTACCCGGAGAAAACCCACGCAGGCACAGGGAGAACATGCAAACTCCACATAGAAGAGCCAAAACCGGGATTCGAACCTGGAACCCTCTTGCTATGAGGCGACAGTGCTAATGACTTTGTATCTTTAAATGAAAACACATTCCCTCAGAGACCTGTAAATGGTCAGACAGTATATCTTGAACCTTTTGCTTAAAGGTCCCCTTGTGTTTTGTTGTTGTTATTTTAAATGTTTTTTAAAAATAATTTTTGTGCTGAACATCTGTAAATGTAATAAATGTTTTCTCAAAGTGAATTTTAGAATCAGTATGATATCGTACTTTTTTTGTTTATTTGTCATGTCTGCAAACTTTCAGCAACATATCACATGCCGGAACATGAGTGAATGGACTCTGGACTACTGCTATACAGTGTAGAGGCATAGCAGGACAAGAATGGGTACAAAGTGCAAATCTGGCCAGGACCCTATTAATTCATTAATTAATTTATTTAGCTGGTTGTCTGCGTCTGCTGTGTCGTCCCTCGTGAGGATTGTGTTTGCGGGCGTGTGCTCTCTGCCCTCGCCGTGGGACGTGCCTGCGTAGTGCGCAGCATGTGTGTGAGCTCTCTTCATCTGGGTAAGCTTCCCTTTCTCTTTTCCTTTATTTCACTGTGTCTACTGGTTAACAGGGTAATAACTTCCTTTGGTGTTACTGTTGTTCCACTATTGAGCCATTTAGCCATTTAATGTGAATAATATTAAAGCCTGTTGCATGTAGTAGCATAGTTTGACTTCAGGGTGGCGCATGCGCATTATATTCAGCCGTTGTATCTACCGCGTCAGTCTGACGTTTCAGTTGAAATTGGAAAGAAGACAAGAATACGGTCCAAGAGAAAAGAAGGTAAAAAATACATACAAATCGCTCAATTCTTCTTAAAAGTTATCAAATTCAATACTAATTAGTTGTTTTATATCAAAAGATCAGCCCAGAGGTGAAAAGCAGCGTGAAGCCAGATTGAATGTTTTTTTTTTCAGCGCGAAGCTCCGGTAAGCAGAGCTACTTGCTACAGCAACTACATTAGCAAGAAATGACAGTTATTGTAGAATTGAATATGATATCGACCACAATAATTTCACTATTACAAAAAACCAGTCGGAGTCTGAGGAACGATAATCAATAACCTATATTCAATTTAACCAGCAGTGGTAGACTTTTATCATTGTTATGGTTTTATACTATTTCCAAAATAGTTCGCTGTTTCTGTTAGCTGTGGGCTAAATTTAGACTGGAAGTCTATGGGGTTGGCTAGCTGGCTAATGCGGACTTAGTCAAATACGGTGAACGTTGGTCACCTCAGCAGTAGTAGATGTAGCGTTGCCATGGAAGCCATTCGTGGGAATCGTTACCTACAGGTTGATTGTCCGGTTCATACACCGTGTTTGTTTTGTTTTGATTCGCTATGTTTGTATATAAAGAAGTAATGAACTGTTCATAGAAATACATCATACATCTTCGAAATCGGGGAGGGGGGTCATACCCTGAGGGGAGGATGGTCATACCCCGGGGGGGGGGGGATGGTCATACCCTGAGGGGAGGATGGTCATACCTCAAGGGGGAGGATGGTCATACCCCTTGGGGGAGGGGGGATGGTCATACCCCGAGGGGGGGAGGAGGGGAGGATGGTCGGGGGGGGGGGGGTGGTCATACCCGAGGGGGGAGGTGGTCATACCCCAAGTGGGAAGATGGTCATACCCCTTGGCGGGGGATTGTCATACCCTTGGGGGAGGGGGGAGGGACATACCCCGAGGGGGGGGTGGTCATACCCCGAGGGGTAGGATGGTCATAACCCGAGGGGGAGGGAGGGGGGGGGGGTGGTCATACCCGAGGGGGGAGGGGTCATACCCCAAGTGGGAAGATGGTCATACCCTTGGGGGAGGATGGTCATACCCCGGGGGTCATACCCCTTGGGGGAGGGGGAAGGGTCATACCCCGAGGGGTAGGATGGTCATACCCCGAGGGGGAGGATGGTCATACCCCTTGGGGGAAGATGGTCATACCCTTGGGGGAGGATGGTCATACCCCTTGGGGGAGGGGGGAGGGTCATACCCCGAGGGGGGGGGTGGTCATACCCCAAGGGGGAGGATGGTCATACCCCTTGGGGGAAGATGGTCATACCCCGTGGGTGAGGATGGTCATACCCCTTGGGGAGGGGGGAGGGTCATACCCCGAGGGGGGGGATGGTCATACCCCGAGGGGGAGGGGGGGGGGGGGGGGTCATACCCGAGGGGGGGAGGTGGTCATACCCCAAGTGGGAAAATGGTCATACCCCTTGGGGGACGATGGTCATACCCCTTGGGGGAGGGGGGAGGGTCATACCCCGAGGGGGGGGTGGTCATACCCCAAGGGGGATGGTCATACCCCGAGGGGGAGGGAGGGAGGGGGGGGGGGTGGTCATACCCGAGGGGGGAGGTGGTCATACCCCTTGGGGGAGGATGGTCATACCCCGGGGGTCATACCCCTTGGGGAGGATGGTCATACCCTTGGGGGAGGGGGGAGGGTCATACCCCGAGGGGGGGGTGGTCATACCCCAAGTGGGAAGATGGTCATACCCCTTGGGGGAGGGGGAGGGTCATACCCCAAGGGGGAGGATGATCATACCCCTTGGGGGAAGATGGTCATACCCCTTAGGGGAAGATGGTCATACCCCAGGGGTCATACCCCTTGGGGGAGGGGGGAGGGTCATAACCCGAGGGGGGGGTGGTCATACCCCACGGGGGGTGGTCATACCCCAAGGGGGAAGATGGTCATACCCCGGGGGTCATACCCCTTGGGGGAGGATGGTCATACCCCTTGGGGGAGGGGGGGGAGGGTCATACCCCGAGGGGGGGGATGGTCATACCCCGAGGGGGAGGGAGGAGGGGGGGGGTCATACCCGAGGGGGGGAGGTGGTCATACCCCAAGTGGGAAGATGGTCATACCCCTTGGGGGAAGATGGTCATACCCCGGGGGTCATACCCCTTGGGGGAGGATGGTCATACCCCTTGGGGGAGGGGGGGGAGGGTCATACCCCGAGGGGGGGGATGGTCATACCCCGAGGGGGAGGGAGGGAGGGGGGGGGGTCATACCCGAGGGGGGGAGGTGGTCATACCCCAAGTGGGAAGATGGTCATACCCCTTGGGGGAAGATGGTCATACCCCGGGGGTCATACCCCTTGGGGGAGGATGGTCATACCCCTTGGGGGGGGGGAGGGTCATACCCCGAGGGGGGGGTGGTCATACCCCAAGGGGGAGGATGGTCATACCCTTGGGGGAAGATGGTCATACCCCAAGTGGGAAGATGGTCATACCCCAAGGGGAGAATGGTCATACCCCTTGGGGGAAGATGGTCATACCCCTTGAGGGAGGGGGCAGGGTCATACCCCGAGGGAGAGGATGGTCATACCCTTTGGGGAGGATGGTCATACCTCAAGGGGAGGATGGTCATACCCCTTGGGGGAGGGGGGATGGTCATACCCCGAGGGGGGGAGGAGGGGAGGATGGTCGGGGGGGGGTGGTCATACCTGAGGGGGGGGATGGTCATACCCCTTGGGGGAGGGGGAGGGTCGTACCCCAAGGGGGAGGATGGTCATACCCCTTGGGGGAAGATGGTCATACCCCGGGGGTCATACCCCTTGGGGGAGGATGGTCATACCCCTTGGGGGAGGGGGGAGGGTCATACCCCGAGGGGGGGGGTGGTCATACCCCAAGGGGGGGGGATGGTCATACCCCTTGAGGGAGGGGGCAGGGTCATACCCCGAGGGAGGGAGGTGGTCATACCCCAAGTGGGAAGATGGTCATACCCCTTGGGGGAGGGGGAGGGTCATACCCCAAGGGGGAGGATGGTCATACCCCAAGGGGGAAGATGGTCATACCCCGGGGGTCATACCCCTTGGGGGAGGATGGTCATACCCCTTGGGGGAGGGGGGAGGGTCATACCCCGAGGGGGGGGTGGTCATACCCAAAGGGGGGGATGGTCATACCCTTGGGGGAAGATGGTCATACCCCTTGAGGGAGGGGGCAGGGTCATACCCCGAGGGAGAGGATGGTCATACCCTTTGGGGAGGATGGTCATACCTCAAGGGGGAGGATGGTCATACCCCTTGGGGGAGGGGGGATGGTCATACCCCGAGGGGGGGGAGGAGGGGAGGATGGTCGGGGGGGGGTGGTCATACCTGAGGGGGGGAGGTGGTCATACCCCAAGTGGGAAGATGGTCATACCCCTTGGGGGAGGGGGGGGGGTGGTCATACCCGAGGGGGGGAGGTGGTCATACCCAAGTGGGAAGATGGTCATACCCCTTGGGGGAGGATGGTCATACCCCTTGGGGGAGGGGGAGGGTCATACCCCAAGGGGGAGGATGGTCATACCCCTTGGGGAAGATGGTCATACCACGGGGGTCATACCCCTTGGGGGAGGATGGTCATACCCCTTGGGGGAGGGGGGAGGGTCATACCCCAAGGGGGGGGATGGTCATACCCCAAGGGGGAAGATGGTCATACCCCTTGAGGGAGGGGGCAGGGTCATACCCCGAGGGAGAGGATGGTCATACCCTTTGGGGAGGATGGTCATACCTCAAGGGGGAGGATGGTCATACCCCTTGGGGGAGGGGGGATGGTCATACCCCGAGGGGGGGGAGGAGGGGAGGATGGTCGGGGGGGGTGGTCATACCTGAGGGGGGGAGGTGGTCATACCCAAGTGGGAAGATGGTCATACCCCTTGGGGGAGGACGGTCATACCCCTTGGGGGAGGGGGGGGGGTGGTCATACCCGAGGGGGGGAGGTGGTCATACCCCAAGTGGGAAGATGGTCATACCCCTTGGGGGAGGATGGTCATACCCCTTGGGGGAGGGGGAGGGTCATACCCCAAGGGGGAGGATGGTCATACCCCTTGGGGGAAGATGGTCATACCCCGGGGGTCATACCCCTTGGGGGAGGATGGTCATACCCCTTGGGGGAGGGGGAGGGTCATACCCCTTGGGGGAGGATGGTCATACCCCTTGGGGGAGGGGGAGGGTCATACCCCAAGGGGGAGGATGGTCATACCCCTTGGGGGAAGATGGTCATACCCCGGGGGTCATACCCCTTGCGGGAGGATGGTCATACCCCTTGGGGGAGGGGGGAGGGTCATACCCCAAGGGGGGGGATGGTCATACCCCAAGGGGGAAGATGGTCATACCCCTTGAGGGAGGGGGCAGGGTCATACCCCGAGGGAGAGGATGGTCATACCCTTTGGGGAGGATGGTCATACCTCAAGGGGGAGGATGGTCATACCCCTTGGGGGAGGGGGGATGGTCATACCCCGAGGGGGGGGGAGGAGGGGAGGATGGTCGGGGGGGGGTGGTCATACCTGAGGGGGGGAGGTGGTCATACCCCAAGTGGGAAGATGGTCATACCCCTTGGGGGAGGACGGTCATACCCCTTGGGGGAGGGGGGGGCGTGGTCATACCCCAAGTGGGAAGATGGTCATACCCCTTGGGGAGGATGGTCATACCCCGTGGGGGAGGGGGAGGGTCATACCCCAAGGGGGAGGATGGTCATACCCTTTGGGGGAGATGGTCATACCCTTGGAGGAGGGGGGAGGGTCATACCCCGAGGGGGGGGATGGTCATACCCCAAGGGGGGGGATGGTCATACCCCGTGGGTCATACCCCTTGGGTGAGGATGGTCATACCCCTTGGGGGAGGGGGGAGGGTCATACCCCAAGGGGGAGGATGGTCATACCCCTTGGGGGAGGGTCATACCCCGAGGGGGGAGGATGGTCATACCCCTTGGGGGAGGGTCATACCCCGAGGGGGGGGTGGTCATACCCCGAGGGGTAGGATGGTCATACCCCTTGGGGGAGGATGGTCATACCCCTTGGGGGAGGGGGGAGATGGTCATACCCCTTGGGGGAGGAGGGAGGGTCATACCCCGAGGGGGGAGATGGTCATACCCCTTGGGGGGGATGGGGGAAGATGGTCATACCCCTTGGGGGAGGAGGGAGGGTCATACCCCGAGGGGGGGGTGGTCATACCCGAGGGGCAGGGAGGGAGGGTGGTCATACCCAAGGGGGGAAGATGGTCATACCCCTTGGGGGAGGAGGGAGGGTCATACCCCGAGGGGGGGGTGGTCATACCCCCAGGGGCAGGGAGGGAGGGTGGACATACCCCGAGGGGGGGGTGGTCATACCCCCAGGGGCAGGGAGGGAGGGTGGTCATACCCAAGGGGGGGAGGTGGTCATACCCCTTGGGGGAAGATGGTCATACCCTGGGGGTCATACCCCCCCATGGTCATACCTCAAGGGGGAGGATGGTCATACCCCTTGGGGGAGGGGGGATGGTCATACCCCGAGGGGGGGGAGGAGGGGAGGATGGTCGGGGGGGGGGGTGCTCATACCTGAGGGGGGGAGGTGGTCATACCCCAAGTGCGAAGATGGTCATACCCCTTGGGGGAGGATGGTCATACCCCTTGGGGGAGGGGGGGGGGTGGTCATACCCCGGGGGTCATACCCTTTGGGGGAGGATGGTCATACCCCTTGGGGAAGGGGGGAGGGTCATACCCCGAGGGGGGGGTGGTCATACCCCGAGGGGTAGGATGGTCATACCCCGAGGGGGAGGGAGGGAGGGAGGGGGGGGTGGTAATATCCGAGGGGGGGAGGTTATACCCCGTGGGTGAGGATGGTCATACCCCGGGGGTCATACCCCTTGGGGGAGGATGGTCATACCCCTTGGGGGAGGGGGGAGGGTCATACCCCGAGAGGGGGGTGGTCATACCCCGAGGGGGAGGGAGGAAGGGGGGGGTGGTGGTCATACCCCTTGGGGGAGGATGGTCATACCCCTTGGGGGAGGGGGGAGGGTCATACCCCAAGGGGGAGGATGGTCATACCCCTTGGGGGAAGATGGTCATACCCCGAGGGGGAGGGAGGGAGGGAGGGAGGGGGGGGGTGGTCATACCCCAAGTGGGAAGATGGTCATGGGAGGGTCATACCCGAGGGGGAGGGAGGGAGGGAGGGGGGGGGGGTGGTCATACCCCAAGTGGGAAGATGGTCATGGGAGGGTCATACCCGAGGGTGGGAGGTGGTCATACCCCAAGTGGGAAGATGGTCATACCCCTTGGGGGACGATGGTCATACCCCTTGGGGGAGGGGGGAGGGTCATACCCCGAGGGGGGGGTGGTCATACCCCAAGTGGGAGGATGGTCATACCCCTTGGGGGAAGATGGTCATACCCCGGGGGTCATACCCTGAGGGGAGGATGGTCATACCCCGAGGGGTAGGATGGTCATACCCAAGGGGGGGAAGATGGGGTCCCACTTGTGGTCATACCCCAAGTGGGAAGATGTTCATACCCCTTGGGGGAAGATGGTCATACCCCGGGGGTCATACCCTGAGGGGAGGATGGTCATACCCCTTGGGGGAAGATGGTCATACCCCTTGGGGGAAGATGGTCATACCCTTCAGCTTGGGCAATGTATGGACCCGCCTCAAGGTCCTCAGCCTCTGCTTCCATAACGGAAGACACGTCAGCAGGATTGAGGAGGTCCTCGAAGTATTCCTTCCACCTTCCGACAATACTGTGACTAGCACAGAAGTCCAACAACAGAACACCACTCGGATTCAGATCAGGGAGGCCGTTCCTCCCAATCACGCCCCTCCAGGTATCACTGTCGTCGCCCACGTGGGCATTGAAGTCCCCCAGTATAACTATGGCGTCCCCGGTCGGAGCACATTCCAGTACCCTTCCCAGGGACTCCAAGAAAGCCGGGTACTCTACACTGCTGTTCGGCCCATAGGCCGAAACAACAGTGAGAGACCTATCCCCAACCTGAAGGCGTAGGGAAATGACTCTCTCGTTCACCGGGGAGAACTCCAACACATGGCGGCTAAGCTGGGGGGCTATGAGCAAGCCCACACCAGCTCGCCGCCTCACACCATGGGCAACTCCAGAGTAGAAGAGAGTCCAGCCTCTCTCCAGGAGTTGGGTTCCAGAGCCCAGGCTGTGCGTGGAAGTGAGCCCGACTATCTCTAGCCGGTACCGCTCAATTTCCTGCACGAGCTCGGGCTCTTTCCCCCCCAGTGAGGTGACATTCCATGTCCCCATAGCTAGAGTTTTTGTCCGGGGTTTGGGTCGCCGGGATCCCCGTCCACAGCTGCCGCCCAAACCACATTGCACCGGCCCCTTCTGAACCCTCTCGCGGGTGGTGGGCCTACGAGAGAGAGCGGGCCCACGTCGCTTCTTCGGGCTGTACCCGACCTTTATTTTGAAATGCTACATCGGAACTTTCTGAGACTTATTGTGTGACACCCTGGGGTGGTCTGCTATCATGCTGCAGTGAGATTGGTCACTGGCAACAGGGCATTTCCTTTTAATTGCACTTTCAAAACAGATAGTAAATCTGATGAGGTGTGGGATTTTGGGTGGCCTTTATTTTGAAATGCTACATCAGAACTTCCTGAAACTTGTTGTATGACACCCTGGGGTGGTCTACTATCATGCTGAAGTGAGATTGGTCACTGGCAACAGGGCGTTTCCTTTTGATTGCACTCTGAATCCTACAACCAGCTGATTGCACGCGAACGAGGACCGCGTGTGCCAACTTTGTTCATTCATTTTGTTCATTGATTTTGGCTACCGATCATCCACTTCCGCCGGCTCAGCGAACCCACGTGTCACTAGTTAAAGGACCAATAGCTGAGCAGATAAACTCCGGTTTACTGACTCCGCTATTGTGTGGTGATAAACGGGTTTCCAGAGAACTGGAGTGGTTCATTTTCCTATTTGGGTGTATTCCTTTTCCTTCTGTCTCTTTCCTTTCTCCTTTACACTAATCCTTCTGAACAGTGAGGCGAAAGCCCGGTCACGCGGCCACGAACCGTAACATGTAACCGTAACACATGTTCTTCTGTGGTCATTTTGAGTATTGTTAAATTACTGGTGTATTATTCTACTCATTTAATCTACTGATTAATTTGTGATTTGTGTGATATATATTTTTTCTTGTTTTGTTTGATGTTTGTTCTTCATGTGGTTACTTATTCTGTGTGCTGGCTCCCCCTAGCGTAATTCTCCACCATTTTTAGTTATAGTCTGCTGCCATCTTGTGGTCGTAGCCTGCCTTCATTTTAGTTATAGTCTGCTGCCATCTTGTGTTCGTAACCTGCCTCCATTTTAGTTATAGTCAGCTGCCATCTTGTGGCTATAGTCTGTCGCCATTTCAATTGTAGCCTGCTGCCATTTTGTTTGTTTTTAGCCTTTAGCTTGTTAGCCACCCTCGAGCTAACTTGCTCGCCGCCATTTTGTTTGTTTTTAGCCTTTAGCTCATTAGCCGCCCTCTAGCTAACTTGCTAACCTCCATTTTGTTTGTTTTTAGCCTTTAGCTTGTTAGCCACCCTCGAGCTAACTTGCTAACCTCCATTTTGTTTGTTTTTAGCCATTAGCTTGTCAGCCATCATCTGGCTAGCTCGCCAGTCTCTTCTTTGTTTATTGTCTACCCGCAGACCTGGGCAAACTGTTCCACAAAGGGCCGGTGTGGCTGCAGGTTTTCTTTCCAACCAAGCAGCAGCACACCAGACTTCACTCATTTAATCAACTGATCTCAGTCTTCAGACAGTTGATTGGTCAAACTGTGTGCTCTTGGTTGGTTGGAGCAAAAACCCGCAGCCACACCGGCCCTTTGTGCCCAGGTCTGAGTCTACCGCCAGTGTTAACTCTCTCTCTCACTCTCTATATACACAGACACACACACCCACACACACATACACACACTGTTCTGAATGTCTTTTGCTGCTGTATCTGTATACCTATTGTAGCTAGTAGTTTAGTGTGCACTCAGAAACTTGAATTATAATAGCTTTGTTTTGAAGTGATATTTATCTTTGGATGCTTGTTACTTTAATAAATTCTGTTATAGTTTAACCTGTCGTGGACTGTGCTTATTGTGGGAGGTATTAATGACAACAGTTGGATCCGTGACAGCCAGTGCTCGAGTTTACCCTTCCAAACATTCAGAGACTGTTTTTTCCCTATTAATCAATTTGGCTATTGGTCCCTGGTGACAGGGTGGTGCCCCAATCTTTATGTGTATGAAGCATACACTGATTTTGCTTCAATGATTATTCCCCATAATCATTGACTCTTTTGCCAATCCCTTACGCAACAAAAATATATTTCTCAATATATTAGATGACAATATATTGCAGGTCTATTCATATATTGTAAATTTTAAATAGTAATATATCATAAGATATATTACGTAATGATATATTATATTATATGTGTGATATATTATAAGGTATATTAAAATACTGCAATTATTGCCGTTTTCATATATTGAAAAATACACTATTTTATATTGTAATGTATTACTAAATATATTAAAATATGTCCCATGTTACAGGAGATTATATATCGGAAGAGGCATTTTAAATGTATGTAATTATATATGTAAAATTATATGAGATGTTACACCTCAATATACAAGATGATATAATGAGATTTATAAAGGAACATATATCTGCAGTGCAGTGTCATCATGCAATATGGTCGACAATCTAAAATGATTGTTGCTTGATAACTACCTCGAATTGTAAAATCTTGTCACATTGTATTATAAACCTTTGTGCAATGCTCTAGCATCCGATAAGCCTTAAGACTCATGGCTCTCTTAATCAAACCGGCCATTCTGCATCATATTTCATCTGTTTAGTCACACTGCCACCTAAATGCTTCATTGGAATTCTAATTAAGTTAGTGGAAACAGGGCATGACTTTGTATCCATCCATCCATTTTCTATACCGCTTATCCATCAAGGGGAGCTGGAGCCTATCCCAGCTGACTACGGGCGAGAGGCGGGGTTCACCCCGGACTGGTCGCCAGTCAATCGCAGGGCCAACACACAAAGACAGACAACCACACACTCTCACACTCACACCTAGGGGCAATTTAGAGTAGCCAATTAACCTAATGTGTATGTTTTTGGTATTGTGGGAGGAAGCCGGAGTACCCGGAGAAAACCCACGCAGGCACAGGGAGAACATGCAAACTCCACATAGAAGAGCCAAAACCGGGATTCGAACCTGGAACCCTCTTGCTATGAGGCGACAGTGCTAATGACTTTGTATCTTTAAATGAAAACACATTCCCTCAGAGACCTGTAAATGGTCAGACAGTATATCTTGAACCTTTTGCTTAAAGGTCCCCGTGTTTTGTTGTTGTTATTTTAAATGTTTTTTAAAAATAATTTTTGTGCTGAACATCTGTAAATGTAATAAATGTTTTCTCAAAGTGAATTTTAGAATCAGTATGATATCGTACTTTTTTTGTTTATTTGTCATGTCTGCAAACTTTCAGCAACATATCACATGCCGGAACATGAGTGAATGGACTCTGGACTACTGCTATACAGTGTAGAGGCATAGCAGGACAAGAATGGGTACAAAGTGCAAATCTGGCCAGGACCCTATTAATTCATTAATTAATTTATTTAGCTGGTTGTCTGCGTCTGCTGTGTCGTCCCTCGTGAGGATTGTGTTTGCGGGCGTGTGCTCTCTGCCCTCGCCGTGGGACGTGCCTGCGTAGTGCGCAGCATGTGTGTGAGCTCTCTTCATCTGGGTAAGCTTCCCTTTCTCTTTTCCTTTATTTCACTGTGTCTACTGGTTTAACAGGGTAATAACTTCCTTTGGTGTTACTGTTGTTCCACTATTGAGCCATTTAGCCATTTAATGTGAATAATATTAAAGCCTGTTGCATGTAGTAGCATAGTTTGACTTCAGGGTGGCGCATGCGCATTATATTCAGCCGTTGTATCTACCGCGTCAGTCTGACGTTTCAGTTGAAATTGGAAAGAAGACAAGAATACGGTCCAAGAGAAAAGAAGGTAAAAAATACATACAAATCGCTCAATTCTTCTTAAAAGTTATCAAATTCAATACTAATTAGTTGTTTTATATCAAAAGATCAGCCCAGAGGTGAAAAGCAGCGTGAAGCCAGATTGAATGTTTTTTTTCAGCGCGAAGCTCCGGTAAGCAGAGCTACTTGCTACAGCAACTACATTAGCAAGAAATGACAGTTATTGTAGAATTGAATATGATATCGACCACAATAATTTCACTATTACAAAAACCAGTCGGAGTCTGAGGAACGATAATCAATAACCTATATTCAATTTAACCAGCAGTGGTAGACTTTTATCATTGTTATGGTTTATACTATTTCCAAAATAGTTCGCTGTTTCTGTTAGCTGTGGGCTAAATTTAGACTGGAAGTCTATGGGGTTGGCTAGCTGGCTAATGCGGACTTAGTCAAATACGGTGAACGTTGGTCACCTCAGCAGTAGTAGATGTAGCGTTGCCATGGAAGCCATTCGTGGGAATCGTTACCTACAGGTTGATTGTCCGGTTCATACACCGTGTTTGTTTTGTTTTGATTCGCTATGTTTGTATATAAAGAAGTAATGAACTGTTCATAGAAATACATCATACATCTTCGAAATCGGGGATGGGGGTCATACCCTGAGGGGAGGATGGTCATACCCCGGGGGGGGGGGGATGGTCATACCCTGAGGGGAGGATGGTCATACCTCAAGGGGGAGGATGGTCATACCCCTTGGGGGAGGGGGGATGGTCATACCCCGAGGGGGGGGAGGAGGGGAGGATGGTCGGGGGGGGGGGGGTGGTCATACCCGAGGGGGGGAGGTGGTCATACCCCAAGTGGGAAGATGGTCATACCCCTTGGCGGGGATTGTCATACCCCTTGGGGGAGGGGGGAGGGACATACCCCGAGGGGGGGGGTGGTCATACCCGAGGGGTAGGATGGTCATAACCGAGGGGGGGGGGGGGGGGGGTGGTCATACCCGAGGGGGGGAGGTGGTCATACCCCAAGTGGGAAGATGGTCATACCCCTTGGGGGAGGATGGTCATACCCGGGGGTCATACCCCTTGGGGGAGGGGGAAGGGTCATACCCCGAGGGGTAGGATGGTCATACCCCGAGGGGGAGGATGGTCATACCCCTTGGGGGAAGAGGGTCATACCCTTGGGGGAGGATGGTCATACCCCGTGGGGGAGGGGGGAGGGTCATACCCCGAGGGGGGGGTGGTCATACCCCAAGGGGGAGGATGGTCATACCCCTTGGGGGAAGATGGTCATACCCCGTGGGTGAGGATGGTCATACCCCTTGGGGGAGGGGGGAGGGTCATACCCGAGGGGGGGGATGGTCATACCCCGAGGGGAGGGGGGGGGGGGGGGGTCATACCCGAGGGGGGGAGGTGGTCATACCCCAAGTGGGAAAATGGTCATACCCCTTGGGGGACGATGGTCATACCCTTGGGGGAGGGGGAGGGTCATACCCCGAGGGGGGGGTGGTCATACCCCAAGGGGGATGGTCATACCCGAGGGGGAGGGAGGGAGGGGGGGGGGGGGTCAAACCCGAGGGGGGTAGGTGGTCATACCCCTTGGGGGAGGATGGTCATACCCCGGGGGTCATACCCCTTGGGGGAGGATGGTCATACCCCTTGGGGGAGGGGGAGGGTCATACCCCGAGGGGGGGGTGGTCATACCCCAAGTGGGAAGATGGTCATACCCCTTGGGGGAGGGGGAGGGTCATACCCCAAGGGGGAGGATGATCATACCCCTTGGGGGAAGATGGTCATACCCCTTAGGGGAAGATGGTCATACCCCAGGGGTCATACCCTTGGGGGAGGGGGGAGGGTCATAACCCGAGGGGGGGTGGTCATACCCCAAGGGGGGTGGTCATACCCCAAGGGGGAAGATGGTCATACCCCGGGGGTCATACCCCTTGGGGAGGATGGTCATACCCCTTGGGGGAGGGGGGGGAGGGTCATACCCCGAGGGGGGGGATGGGCATACCCCGAGGGGAGGGAGGGGGGGGGGGGGGTCATACCCGAGGGGGGGAGGTGGTCATACCCCAAGTGGGAAGATGGTCATACCCCTTGGGGGAAGATGGTCATACCCCGGGGGTCATACCCCTTGGGGGAGGATGGTCATACCCCTTGGGGGAGGGGGGGGAGGGTCATACCCCGAGGGGGGGGATGGTCATACCCCGAGGGGAGGGAGGAGGGGGGGGGGGGTCATACCCGAGGGGGGGAGGTGGTCATACCCCAAGTGGGAAGATGGTCATACCCCTTGGGGGAAGATGGTCATACCCCGGGGGTCATACCCCTTGGGGGAGGATGGTCATACCCCTTGGGGGGGGGGGAGGGTCATACCCCGAGGGGGGGGTGGTCATACCCCAAGGGGGAGGATGGTCATACCCCTTGGGGGAAGATGGTCATACCCCAAGTGGGAAGATGGTCATACCCCAAGGGGGAGAATGGTCATACCCCTTGGGGGAAGATGGTCATACCCCTTGAGGGAGGGGGCAGGGTCATACCCCGAGGGAGAGGATGGTCATACCCTTTGGGGAGGATGGTCATACCTCAAGGGGGAGGATGGTCATACCCCTTGGGGGAGGGGGGATGGTCATACCCCGAGGGGGGGAGGAGGGGAGGATGGTCGGGGGGGGTGGTCATACCTGAGGGGGGGGATGGTCATACCCCTTGGGGAGGGGGAGGGTCGTACCCCAAGGGGAGGATGGTCATACCCCTTGGGGGAAGATGGTCATACCCCGGGGGTCATACCCCTTGGGGAGGATGGTCATACCCCTTGGGGGGAGGGGGAGGGTCATACCCGAGGGGGGGTGGTCATACCAAAGGGGGGGGGATGGTCATACCCTTGAGGGAGGGGGCAGGGTCATACCCCGAGGGAGGGAGGTGGTCATACCCCAAGTGGGAAGATGGTCATACCCCTTGGGGGAGGGGGAGGGTCATACCCCAAGGGGGAGGATGGTCATACCCCAAGGGGGAAGATGGTCATACCCCGGGGGTCATACCCCTTGGGGGAGGATGGTCATACCCCTTGGGGGAGGGGGGAGGGTCATACCCGAGGGGGGGGTGGTCATACCCAAAGGGGGGGATGGTCATACCCCTTGGGGGAAGATGGGCATACCCCTTGAGGGAGGGGGCAGGGTCATACCCCGAGAGAGAGGATGGTCATACCCTTTGGGGAGGATGGTCATACCTCAAGGGGGAGGATGGTCATACCCCTTGGGGGAGGGGGGATGGTCATACCCCGAGGGGGGGGAGGAGGGGAGGATGGTCGGGGGGGGGTGGTCATACCTGAGGGGGGGAGGTGGTCATACCCCAAGTGGGAAGATGGTCATACCCCTTGGGGGGGGGGGGGGTGGTCATACCCGAGGGGGGGAGGTGGTCATACCCCAAGTGGGAAGATGGTCATACCCCTTGGGGGAGGATGGTCATACCCCTTGGGGGAGGGGGAGGGTCATACCCCAAGGGGGAGGATGGTCATACCCCTTGGGGGAAGATGGTCATACCACGGGGGTCATACCCTTGGGGGAGGATGGTCATACCCCTTGGGGGAGGGGGGAGGGTCATACCCCAAGGGGGGGGATGGTCATACCCAAGGGGGAAGATGGTCATACCCCTTGAGGGAGGGGGCAGGGTCATACCCGAGGGAGAGGATGGTCATACCCTTTGGGGAGGATGGTCATACCTCAAGGGGAGGATGGTCATACCCCTTGGGGAGGGGGGATGGTCATACCCGAGGGGGGGGAGGAGGGGAGGATGGTCGGGGGGGGGTGGTCATACCTGAGGGGGGGAGGTGGTCATACCCCAAGTGGGAAGATGGTCATACCCCTTGGGGGAGGACGGTCATACCCCTTGGGGGAGGGGGGGGGGTGGTCATACCCGAGGGGGGGAGGTGGTCATACCCCAAGTGGGAAGATGGTCATACCCCTTGGGGGAGGATGGTCATACCCCTTGGGGGAGGGGGAGGGTCATACCCCAAGGGGGAGGATGGTCATACCCCTTGGGGAAGATGGTCATACCCGGGGGTCATACCCCTTGGGGAGGATGGTCATACCCCTTGGGGGAGGGGGAGGGTCATACCCCTTGGGGAGGATGGTCATACCCCTTGGGGGAGGGGGAGGGTCATACCCCAAGGGGGAGGATGGTCATACCCCTTGGGGGAAGATGGTCATACCCGGGGGTCATACCCCTTGCGGGAGGATGGTCATACCCCTTGGGGGAGGGGGGAGGGTCATACCCAAGGGGGGGATGGTCATACCCCAAGGGGGAAGATGGTCATACCCCTTGAGGGAGGGGCAGGGTCATACCCCGAGGGAGAGGATGGTCATACCCTTTGGGGAGGATGGTCATACCTCAAGGGGGAGGATGGTCATACCCCTTGGGGGAGGGGGATGGTCATACCCCGAGGGGGGGGAGGAGGGGAGGATGGTCGGGGGGGGGGGGTCATACTGAGGGGGGGAGGTGGTCATACCCCAAGTGGGAAGATGGTCATACCCCTTGGGGAGGACGGTCATACCCCTTGGGGGAGGGGGGGGCGTGGTCATACCCCAAGTGGGAAGATGGTCATACCCCTTGGGGGAGGATGGTCATACCCCTTGGGGGAGGGGGAGGGTCATACCCAAGGGGGAGGATGGTCATACCCTTTGGGGGAAGATGGTCATACCCGGGGGTCATACCCCTTGGGGGAGGATGGTCATACCCCTTGGAGGAGGGGGGAGGGTCATACCCGAGGGGGGGGATGGTCATACCCCAAGGGGGGGATGGTCATACCCCGTGGGTCATACCCCTTGGGTGAGGATGGTCATACCCCTTGGGGGGGGGGGGGTCATACCCCAAGGGGAGGATGGTCATACCCCTTGGGGAGGGTCATACCCCGAGGGGGGAGGATGGTCATACCCCTTGGGGGAGGGTCATACCCCGAGGGGGGGTGGTCATACCCCGAGGGGTAGGATGGTCATACCCCTTGGGGGAGGATGGTCATACCCTTGGGGGAGGGGGGAGATGGTCATACCCCTTGGGGGGGGAGGAGGGAGGGTCATACCCCGAGGGGGGAGATGGTCATACCCCTTGGGGGAGGATGGTCATACCCCTTGGGGGAAGATGGTCATACCCCTTGGGGGAGGAGGGAGGGTCATACCCCGAGGGGGGGGGTGGTCATACCCGAGGGGCAGGGAGGGAGGGTGGTCATACCCAAGGGGGGAAGATGGTCATACCCCTTGGGGGAGGAGGGAGGGTCATACCCCGAGGGGGGGTGGTCATACCCCCAGGGGCAGGGAGGGAGGGTGGTCATACCCCGAGGGGGGGGTGGTCATACCCCAGGGGCAGGGAGGGAGGGTGGTCATACCCACGGGGGGGAGGTGGTCATACCCCTTGGGGGAAGATGGTCATACCCTGGGGGTCATACCCCCCCATGGTCATACCTCAAGGGGGAGGATGGTCATACCCCTTGGGGGAGGGGGGATGGTCATACCCCGAGGGGGGGGAGGAGGGGAGGATGGTCGGGGGGGGGGTGCTCATACCTGAGGGGGGGAGGTGGTCATACCCCAAGTGCGAAGATGGTCATACCCCTTGGGGGAGGATGGTCATACCCCTTGGGGGAGGGGGGGGGTGGTCATACCCCGGGGGTCATACCCTTTGGGGGAGGATGGTCATACCCCTTGGGGAAGGGGGGAGGGTCATACCCCGAGGGGGGGGTGGTCATACCCCGAGGGGTAGGATGGTCATACCCCGAGGGGGAGGGAGGGAGGGAGGGGGGGGTGGTAATATCCGAGGGGGGGAGGTTATACCCCGTGGGTGAGGATGGTCATACCCCGGGGTCATACCCCTTGGGGAGGATGGTCATACCCCTTGGGGGAGGGGGAGGGTCATACCCCGAGAGGGGGTGGTCATACCCCGAGGGGGAGGGAGGAAGGGGGGGGGGGGGGTCATACCCCTTGGGGGAGGATGGTCATACCCCTTGGGGAGGGGGGAGGGTCATACCCCAAGGGGGAGGATGGTCATACCCCTTGGGGGAAGATGGTCATACCCCGAGGGGGAGGGAGGGAGGGAGGGAGGGGGGGGGTGGTCATACCCCAAGTGGGAAGATGGTCATGGGAGGGTCATACCCGAGGGGGAGGGAGGGAGGGAGGGGGGGGGGGTGGTCATACCCCAAGTGGGAAGATGGTCATGGGAGGGTCATACCCGAGGGTGGGAGGTGGTCATACCCCAATGGGAAGATGGTCATACCCTTGGGGACGATGGTCATACCCCTTGGGGGAGGGGGGAGGGTCATACCCCGAGGGGGGGGTGGTCATACCCCAAGTGGGAGGATGGTCATACCCCTTGGGGGAAGATGGTCATACCCCGGGGGTCATACCCTGAGGGGAGGATGGTCATACCCCGAGGGGTAGGATGGTCATACCCAAGGGGGGGAAGATGGGGTCCCACTTGTGGTCATACCCCAAGTGGGAAGATGTTCATACCCCTTGGGGGAAGATGGTCATACCCCGGGGGTCATACCCTGAGGGGAGGATGGTCATACCCCTTGGGGGAAGATGGTCATACCCCTTGGGGGAAGATGGTCATACCCTTCAGCTTGGGCAATGTATGGACCCGCCTCAAGGTCCTCAGCCTCTGCTTCCATAACGGAAGACACGTCAGCAGGATTGAGGAGGTCCTCGAAGTATTCCTTCCACCTTCCGACAATACTGTGACTAGCACAGAAGTCCAACAACAGAACACCACTCGGATTCAGATCAGGGAGGCCGTTCCTCCCAATCACGCCCCTCCAGGTATCACTGTCGTCGCCCACGTGGGCATTGAAGTCCCCCAGTATAACTATGGCGTCCCCGGTCGGAGCACATTCCAGTACCCTTCCCAGGGACTCCAAGAAAGCGGGTACTCTACACTGCTGTTCGGCCCATAGGCCGAAACAACAGTGAGAGACCTATCCCAACCTGAAGGCGTAGGGAAATGACTCTCTCGTTCACCGGGGAGAACTCCAACACATGGCGGCTAAGCTGGGGGGCTATGAGCAAGCCCACACCAGCTCGCCGCCTCACACCATGGGCAACTCCAGAGTAGAAGAGAGTCCAGCCTCTCTCCAGGAGTTGGGTTCCAGAGCCCAGGCTGTGCGTGGAAGTGAGCCCGACTATCTCTAGCCGGTACCGCTCAATTTCCTGCACGAGCTCGGGCTCTTTCCCCCCCAGTGAGGTGACATTCCATGTCCCCATAGCTAGAGTTTTTGTCCGGGGTTTGGGTCGCCGGGATCCCCGTCCACAGCTGCCGCCCAAACCACATTGCACCGGCCCCTTCTGAACCCTCTCGCGGGTGGTGGGCCTACGAGAGAGCGGGCCCACGTCGCTTCTTCGGGCTGTACCCGACCTTTATTTTGAAATGCTACATCGGAACTTTCTGAGACTTATTGTGTGACACCTGGGGTGGCTATCATGCTGCAGTGAGATTGGTCACTGGCAACAGGGCATTTCCTTTTAATTGCACTTTCAAAACAGATAGTAAATCTGATGAGGTGTGGGATTTTGGGTGGCCTTTATTTTGAAATGCTACATCAGAACTTCCTGAAACTTGTTGTATGACACCCTGGGGTGGTCTACTATCATGCTGAAGTGAGATTGGTCACTGGCAACAGGGCGTTTCCTTTTGATTGCACTCTGAATCCTACAACCAGCTGATTGCACGCGAACGAGGACCGCGTGTGCCAACTTTGTTCATTCATTTTGTTCATTGATTTTGGCTACCGATCATCCACTTCCGCCGGCTCAGCGAACCCACGTGTCACTAGTTAAAGGACCAATAGCTGAGCAGATAAACTCGGTTTACTGACTCCGCTATTGTGTGGTGATAAACGGGTTTCAGAGAACTGGAGTGGTTCATTTTCCTATTGGGTGTATTCCTTTTCCTTCTGTCTCTTTCCTTTCTCCTTTACACTAATCCTTCTGAACAGTGAGGCGAAAGCCGGTCACGCGGCCACGAACCGTAACATGTAACCGTAACACATGTTCTTCTGTGGTCATTTTGAGTATTGTTAAATTACTGGTGTATTATTCTACTAATTAATCTACTGATTAATTTGTGATTTGTGTGATATATATTTTTTTCTTGTTTGTTTGATGTTTGTTCTTCATGTGGTTACTTATCTGTGTGCTGGCTCCCCCTAGCGTAATTCTCCACCATTTTAGTTATAGTCTGCTGCCATCTTGTGGTCGTAGCCTGCCTTCATTTTAGTTATAGTCTGCTGCCATCTTGTGTTCGTAACCTGCCTCCATTTTAGTTATAGTCAGCTGCCATCTTGTGGCTATAGTCTGTCGCCATTTCAATTGTAGCCTGCTGCCATTTTGTTTGTTTTTAGCCTTTAGCTTGTTAGCCACCCTCGAGCTAACTTGCTCGCCGCCATTTTGTTTGTTTTTAGCCTTTAGCTCATTAGCCGCCTTAGCTAACTTGCTAACCTCATTTGTTTGTTTTTAGCCTTTAGCTTGTTAGCACCCTCGAGCTAACTTGCTAACCTCCATTTTGTTTGTTTTTAGCCATTAGCTTGTCAGCCATCATCTGGCTAGCTCGCCAGTCTCTTCTTTGTTTATTGTCTACCCGCAGACCTGGGCAAACTGTTCCACAAAGGGCGGTGTGGCTGCAGGTTTTTTTCCAACCAAGCAGCAGCACACCAGACTTCACTCATTTAATCAACTGATCTCAGTCTTCAGACAGTTGATGGTCAAACTGTGTGCTCTTGGTTGGTGGAGCAAAAACCCGCAGCCACACGGCCCTTTGTGCCCAGGTCTGAGTCTACCGCCAGTGTTAACTCTCTCTCACTCTCTATATACACAGACACACACACCCACACACATACACACACTGTTCTGAATGTCTTTTGTGCTGTATCTGTATACCTATTGTAGCTAGTAGTTTAGTGTGCACTCAGAAATTGAATTATAATAGCTTTGTTTTGAAGTGATATTTATCTTGGATGCTGTTACTTTAATAAATTCGTTATAGTTAACCTGTCTGGACTGTGCTTATTGTGGGAGGTATAATGACAACAGTTGGATCCGTGACAGCCAGTGCTCGAGTTACCCTTCAAACATTCAGAGACTGTTTTTCCCTAATCAATTGGCTATTGGTCCCTGGTGACAGGGTGGTGCCCCAATCTTTATGGATGAAGCATACACTGATTTGCTTCAATGATTATTCCCCATAATCATTGACTCTTTTGCCAATCCCTTACGCAACAAAAAATATTCTCAATATATTAGATGACTAATATATTGCAGGTCTATTCATATATTGTAAATTTTAAATAGTAATATATCATAAGATATATTACGTAATGATATATTATATTATATGTGTGATATATTATAAGGTATATTAAAATACTGCAATTATTGCCGTTTTCATATATTGAAAAATACACTATTTTATATTGTAATGTATTACTAAATATATTAAAATATGTCCCATGTTACAGGAGATTATATATCGGAAGAGGCATTTTAAATGTATGTAATTATATATGTAAAATTATATGAGATGTTACACCTCAATATACAAGATGATATAATGAGATTTATAAAGGAACATATATCTGCAGTGCAGTGTCATCATGCAATATGGTCGACAATCTAAAATGATTGTTGCTTGATAACTACCTCGAATTGTAAAATCTTGTCACATTGTATTATAAACCTTTGTGCAATGCTCTAGCATCCGATAAGCCTTAAGACTCATGGCTCTCTTAATCAAACCGGCCATTCTGCATCATATTTCATCTGTTTAGTCACACTGCCACCTAAATGCTTCATTGGAATTCTAATTAAGTTAGTGGAAACAGGGCATGACTTTGTATCCATCCATCCATTTTCTATACCGCTTATCCATCAAGGGGAGCTGGAGCCTATCCCAGCTGACTACGGGCGAGAGGCGGGGTTCACCCCGGACTGGTCGCCAGTCAATCGCAGGGCCAACACACAAAGACAGACAACCACACACTCTCACACTCACACCTAGGGGCAATTTAGAGTAGCCAATTAACCTAATGTGTATGTTTTTGGTATTGTGGGAGGAAGCCGGAGTACCCGGAGAAAACCCACGCAGGCACAGGGAGAACATGCAAACTCCACATAGAAGAGCCAAAACCGGGATTCGAACCTGGAACCCTCTTGCTATGAGGCGACAGTGCTAATGACTTTGTATCTTTAAATGAAAACACATTCCCTCAGAGACCTGTAAATGGTCAGACAGTATATCTTGAACCTTTTGCTTAAAGGTCCCCTTGTGTTTTGTTGTTGTTATTTTAAATGTTTTTTAAAATAATTTTTGTGCTGAACATCTGTAAATGTAATAAATGTTTTCTCAAAGTGAATTTTAGAATCAGTATGATATCGTACTTTTTTTGTTTATTTGTCATGTCTGCAAACTTTCAGCAACATATCACATGCCGGAACATGAGTGAATGGACTCTGGACTACTGCTATACAGTGTAGAGGCATAGCAGGACAAGAATGGGTACAAAGTGCAAATCTGGCCAGGACCCTATTAATTCATTAATTAATTTATTTAGCTGGTTGTCTGCGTCTGCTGTGTCGTCCCTCGTGAGGATTGTGTTTGCGGGCGTGTGCTCTCTGCCCTCGCCGTGGGACGTGCCTGCGTAGTGCGCAGCATGTGTGTGAGCTCTCTTCATCTGGGTAAGCTTCCCTTTCTCTTTTCCTTTATTTCACTGTGTCTACTGGTTTAACAGGGTAATAACTTCCTTTGGTGTTACTGTTGTTCCACTATTGAGCCATTTAGCCATTTAATGTGAATAATATTAAAGCCTGTTGCATGTAGTAGCATAGTTTGACTTCAGGGTGGCGCATGCGCATTATATTCAGCCGTTGTATCTACCGCGTCAGTCTGACGTTTCAGTTGAAATTGGAAAGAAGACAAGAATACGGTCCAAGAGAAAAGAAGGTAAAAAATACATACAAATCGCTCAATTCTTCTTAAAAGTTATCAAATTCAATACTAATTAGTTGTTTTATATCAAAAGATCAGCCCAGAGGTGAAAAGCAGCGTGAAGCCAGATTGAATGTTTTTTTTTCAGCGCGAAGCTCCGGTAAGCAGAGCTACTTGCTACAGCAACTACATTAGCAAGAAATGACAGTTATTGTAGAATTGAATATGATATCGACCACAATAATTTCACTATTACAAAAAACCAGTCGGAGTCTGAGGAACGATAATCAATAACCTATATTCAATTTAACCAGCAGTGGTAGACTTTTATCATTGTTATGGTTTTATACTATTTCCAAAATAGTTCGCTGTTTCTGTTAGCTGTGGGCTAAATTTAGACTGGAAGTCTATGGGGTTGGCTAGCTGGCTAATGCGGACTTAGTCAAATACGGTGAACGTTGGTCACCTCAGCAGTAGTAGATGTAGCGTTGCCATGGAAGCCATTCGTGGGAATCGTTACCTACAGGTTGATTGTCCGGTTCATACACCGTGTTTGTTTTGTTTTGATTCGCTATGTTTGTATATAAAGAAGTAATGAACTGTTCATAGAAATACATCATACATCTTCGAAATCGGGGATGGGGGTCATACCCTGAGGGGAGGATGGTCATACCCCGGGGGGGGGGGATGGTCATACCCTGAGGGGAGGATGGTCATACCTCAAGGGGGAGGATGGTCATACCCCTTGGGGGAGGGGGGATGGTCATACCCCGAGGGGGGGGAGGAGGGGAGGATGGTCGGGGGGGGGGGGGTGGTCATACCCGAGGGGGGGAGGTGGTCATACCCCAAGTGGGAAGATGGTCATACCCCTTGGGGGGGGATTGTCATACCCCTTGGGGGAGGGGGGAGGGACATACCCCGAGGGGGGGGGGGGTCATACCCCGAGGGGTAGGATGGTCATAACCCGAGGGGGAGGGAGGGGGGGGGGGTGGTCATACCCGAGGGGGGGAGGTGGTCATACCCCAAGTGGGAAGATGGTCATACCCCTTGGGGGAGGATGGTCATACCCCGGGGGTCATACCCCTTGGGGGAGGGGGAAGGGTCATACCCCGAGGGGTAGGATGGTCATACCCGAGGGGGAGGATGGTCATACCCCTTGGGGGAAGATGGTCATACCCTTGGGGGAGGATGGTCATACCCCTTGGGGAGGGGGGAGGGTCATACCCCGAGGGGGGGGGTGGTCATACCCCAAGGGGGAGGATGGTCATACCCCTTGGGGGAAGATGGTCATACCCCGTGGGTGAGGATGGTCATACCCCTTGGGGGGGGGGGGAGGGTCATACCCCGAGGGGGGGGATGGTCATACCCCGAGGGGGAGGGGGGGGGGGGGGGGTCATACCCGAGGGGGGAGGTGGTCATACCCCAAGTGGGAAAATGGTCATACCCCTTGGGGGACGATGGTCATACCCCTTGGGGGAGGGGGAGGGTCATACCCCGAGGGGGGGGTGGTCATACCCCAAGGGGGATGGTCATACCCCGAGGGGGAGGGAGGGAGGGGGGGGGGGTGGTCATACCCGAGGGGGGGAGGTGGTCATACCCCGGGGGTCATACCCCTTGGGGGAGGATGGTCATACCCCTTGGGGGAGGGGGGAGGGTCATACCCCGAGGGGGGGGTGGTCATACCCCAAGTGGGAAGATGGTCATACCCCTTGGGGGAGGGGGAGGGTCATACCCCAAGGGGGAGGATGATCATACCCCTTGGGGAAGATGGTCATACCCCTTAGGGGAAGATGGTCATACCCCAGGGGTCATACCCCTTGGGGGAGGGGGGAGGGTCATAACCCGAGGGGGGGGTGGTCATACCCCAAGGGGGGTGGTCATACCCCAAGGGGGAAGATGGTCATACCCCGGGGGTCATACCCCTTGGGGGAGGATGGTCATACCCCTTGGGGGAGGGGGGGGAGGGTCATACCCCGAGGGGGGGGATGGTCATACCCCGAGGGGGAGGGAGGGAGGGGGGGGGGTCATACCCGAGGGGGGGAGGTGGTCATACCCCAAGTGGGAAGATGGTCATACCCCTTGGGGGAAGATGGTCATACCCCGGGGGTCATACCCCTTGGGGGAGGATGGTCATACCCCTTGGGGGAGGGGGGGGAGGGTCATACCCCGAGGGGGGGGATGGTCATACCCCGAGGGGGAGGGAGGGAGGGGGGGGGTCATACCCGAGGGGGGGAGGTGGTCATACCCCAAGTGGGAAGATGGTCATACCCCTTGGGGGAAGATGGTCATACCCGGGGGTCATACCCCTTGGGGGAGGATGGTCATACCCCTTGGGGGGGGGGGAGGGTCATACCCCGAGGGGGGGGTGGTCATACCCCAAGGGGGAGGATGGTCATACCCCTTGGGGGAAGATGGTCATACCCCAAGTGGGAAGATGGTCATACCCCAAGGGGGAGAATGGTCATACCCCTTGGGGGAAGATGGTCATACCCCTTGAGGGAGGGGGCAGGGTCATACCCCGAGGGAGAGGATGGTCATACCCTTTGGGGAGGATGGTCATACCTCAAGGGGGAGGATGGTCATACCCCTTGGGGGAGGGGGGATGGTCATACCCCGAGGGGGGGGAGGAGGGGAGGATGGTCGGGGGGGGGTGGTCATACCTGAGGGGGGGGGATGGTCATACCCCTTGGGGGAGGGGGAGGGTCGTACCCCAAGGGGGAGGATGGTCATACCCTTGGGGGAAGATGGTCATACCCCAAGTGGGAAGATGGTCATACCCCAAGGGGGGAATGGTCATACCCCTTGGGGGAAGATGGTCATACCCCTTGAGGGAGGGGGCAGGGTCATACCCGAGGGAGAGGATGGTCATACCCTTTGGGGAGGATGGTCATACCTCAAGGGGGAGGATGGTCATACCCCTTGGGGGAGGGGGGATGGTCATACCCCGAGGGGGGGGAGGAGGGGAGGATGGTCGGGGGGGGGTGGTCATACCTGAGGGGGGGGGATGGTCATACCCCTTGGGGGAGGGGAGGGTCGTACCCCAAGGGGGAGGATGGTCATACCCTTGGGGGAAGATGGTCATACCCGGGGGTCATACCCCTTGGGGGAGGATGGTCATACCCCTTGGGGGAGGGGGGAGGGTCATACCCCGAGGGGGGGGTGGTCATACCCAAAGGGGGGGGGATGGTCATACCCCTTGAGGGAGGGGGGAGGGTCATACCCCGAGGGAGGGAGGTGGTCATACCCCAAGTGGGAAGATGGTCATACCCCTTGGGGGAGGGGGAGGGTCATACCCCAAGGGGGAGGATGGTCATACCCCAAGGGGGAAGATGGTCATACCCCTTGGGGGAAGATGGTCATACCCCGGGGGTCATACCCCTTGGGGGAGGATGGTCATACCCCTTGGGGGAGGGGGGAGGGTCATACCCGAGGGGGGGGTGGTCATACCCAAAGGGGGGATGGTCATACCCCTTGGGGGAAGATGGTCATACCCCTTGAGGGAGGGGGCAGGGTCATACCCCGAGGGAGAGGATGGTCATACCCTTTGGGAGGATGGTCATACCTCAAGGGGGAGGATGGTCATACCCCTTGGGGGAGGGGGGATGGTCATACCCCGAGGGGGGGGAGGAGGGGAGGATGGTCGGGGGGGGGGGTGGTCATACCTGAGGGGGGAGGTGGTCATACCCCAAGTGGGAAGATGGTCATACCCCTTGGGGGAGGGGGGGGGGGTGGTCATACCCGAGGGGGGGAGGTGGTCATACCCCAAGTGGGAAGATGGTCATACCCCTTGGGGGAGGATGGTCATACCCCTTGGGGGAGGGGGAGGGTCATACCCCAAGGGGGAGGATGGTCATACCCCTTGGGGGAAGATGGTCATACCACGGGGGTCATACCCCTTGGGGGAGGATGGTCATACCCCTTGGGGGAGGGGGGAGGGTCATACCCCAAGGGGGGGGGATGGTCATACCCCAAGGGGGAAGATGGTCATACCCCTTGAGGGAGGGGCAGGGTCATACCCGAGGAGAGGATGGTCATACCCTTTGGGGAGGATGGTCATACCTCAAGGGGGAGGATGGTCATACCCTTGGGGAGGGGGGATGGTCATACCCCGAGGGGGGGGAGGGGAGGATGGTCGGGGGGGGGTGTCATACCTGAGGGGGGGAGGTGGTCATACCCCAAGTGGGAAGATGGTCATACCCCTTGGGGGAGACGGTCATACCCTTGGGGGAGGGGGGGGGGTGGTCATACCCGAGGGGGGAGGTGGTCATACCCCAAGTGGGAAGATGGTCATACCCCTTGGGGGAGGATGGTCATACCCCTTGGGGGAGGGGAGGGTCATACCCCAAGGGGGAGGATGGTCATACCCTTGGGGGAAGATGGTCATACCCCGGGGGTCATACCCCTTGGGGGAGGATGGTCATACCCCTTGGGGGAGGGGGAGGGTCATACCCTTGGGGGAGGATGGTCATACCCCTTGGGGGAGGGGGAGGGTCATACCCCAAGGGGGAGGATGGTCATACCCCTTGGGGAAGATGGTCATACCCCGGGGGTCATACCCCTTGCGGGAGGATGGTCATACCCCTTGGGAGGGGGGAGGGTCATACCCCAAGGGGGGGGATGGTCATACCCCAAGGGGGAAGATGGTCATACCCCTTGAGGGAGGGGGCAGGGTCATACCCCGAGGGAGAGGATGGTCATACCCTTTGGGGAGGATGGTCATACCTCAAGGGGGAGGATGGTCATACCCTTTGGGGAAGATGGTCATACCCCGGGGGTCATACCCCTTGGGGGAGGATGGTCATACCCCTTGGAGGAGGGGGGAGGGTCATACCCGAGGGGGGGGATGGTCATACCCCAAGGGGGGGGATTGTCATACCCCGTGGGTCATACCCCTTGGGTGAGGATGGTCATACCCCTTGGGGGAGGGGGGAGGGTCATACCCCAAGGGGGAGGATGGTCATACCCCTTGGGGGAGGGTCATACCCCGAGGGGGGAGGATGGTCATACCCCTTGGGGGAGGGTCATACCCCGAGGGGGGGGTGGTCATACCCCGGGGTAGGATGGTCATACCCCTTGGGGGAGGATGGTCATACCCCTTGGGGGAGGGGGGAGATGGTCATACCCCTTGGGGAGGAGGGAGGGTCATACCCCGAGGGGGGAGATGGTCATACCCCTTGGGGGAGGATGGTCATACCCCTTGGGGGAAGATGGTCATACCCCTTGGGGGAGGCGGGAGGGTCATACCCGAGGGGGGGTGGTCATACCCCGAGGGGCAGGGAGGGAGGGTGGTCATACCCAAGGGGGGAAGAGGGTCATACCCCTTGGGGGAGGAGGGAGGGTCATACCCCGAGGGGGGGTGGTCATACCCCCAGGGGCAGGGAGGGAGGGTGGTCATACCCCGAGGGGGGGTGGTCATACCCCCAGGGGCAGGGAGGGAGGTGGTGGCATACCCAAGGGGGGAGGTGGTCATACCCCTTGGGGAAGATGGTCATACCCTGGGGTCATACCCCCCCATGGTCATACCTCAAGGGGGAGGATGGTCATACCCCTTGGGGGAGGGGGGATGGTCATACCCGAGGGGGGGGAGAGAGGGGAGGATGGTCGGGGGGGGGGGTGCTCATACTGAGGGGGGAGGTGGTCATACCCCAAGTGCGAAGATGGTCATACCCCTTGGGGGAGGATGGTCATACCCCTTGGGGGAGGGGGGGGGGTGGTCATACCCCGGGGGTCATACCCTTTGGGGGAGGATGGTCATACCCCTTGGGGAAGGGGGGGGGTCATACCCCGAGGGGGGGGTGGTCATACCCCGAGGGGTAGGATGGTCATACCCCGAGGGGAGGGAGGAGGGAGGGGGGGGTGGTAATACCGAGGGGGGGAGGTTATACCCGTGGGTGAGGATGGTCATACCCCGGGGGTCATACCCCTTGGGGGAGGATGGTCATACCCTTGGGGGAGGGGGAGGGGGGAGGGAGGGTCATACCCCGAGAGGGGGGTGGTCATACCCGAGGGGGAGGGAGGAAGGGGGGGGTGGTGGTCATACCCCTTGGGGAGGATGGTCATACCCTTGGGGGAGGGGGGAGGGTCATACCCCAAGGGGGAGGATGGTCATACCCCTTGGGGGAAGATGGTCATTACCCCGAGGGGAGGGAGGGAGGAGGGAGGGGGGGGGGTGGTCATACCCCAAGTGGAAGATGGTCATGGGAGGGTCATACCGAGGGGGGGAGGGGGAGGGGGGGGGGGGGTGGTCATA
>NC_058510.1:20500000-20611869 GCF_020382885.2 Scatophagus argus | reverse complement strand
ATGATTGTTGCTTGATAACTACCTCGAATTGTAAAATCTTGTCACATTGTATTATAAACCTTTGTGCAATGCTCTAGCATCCGATAAGCCTTAAAGACTCATGGCTCTCTTAATCAAACCGCCATTCTGCATCATATTCATCTGTTTAGTCACACTGCCACCTAAATGTTCATTGGAATTCTAATTAAGTTAGTGGAAACAGGGCATGACTTTGTATCCATCCATCCATTTTCTATACCGCTTATCCATCAAGGGAGCTGGAGCCTATCCCAGCTGATACGGGCGAGAGGCGGGTTCACCCCGGACTGGTCGCCAGTCAATCGCAGGGCCAACACACAAAGACAGACAACACAACACTCTCACACTCACACCTAGGGGCAATTTAGAGTAGCCAATTAACCTAATGTGTATGTTTTTGGTATTGTGGGAGGAAGCCGGAGTACCCGGAGAAACCCACGCAGGCACGGGAGAACATGCAAACTCCACATAGAAGAGCCAAAACCGGGATTCGAACCTGGAACCTCTTGCTATGAGGCGACAGTGCTAATGACTTTGTATCTTTAAATGAAAACACATTCCCTCAGAGACCTGTAAATGGTCAGACAGTATATCTTGAACCTTTTGCTTAAAGGTCCCCTTGTGTTTTGTTGTTGTTATTTTAAATGTTTTTTAAAAAATAATTTTTGTTGCTGAACATCTGTAAATGTAATAAATGTTTTCTCAAAGTGAATTTTAGAATCAGTATGATATCGTACTTTTTTTGTTTATTTGTCATGTCTGCAAACTTTCAGCAAATATCACATGCCGGAACATGAGTGAATGGACTCTGGACTACTGCTATACAGTGTAGAGGCATAGCAGGACAAGAATGGGTACAAAGTGCAAATCTGGCCAGGACCCTATTAATTCATTAATTAATTTATTTAGCTGGTTGTCTGCGTCTGCTGTGTGCCCTCGTGAGGATTGTGTTTGCGGGCGTGTGCTCTCTGCCCTCGCCGTGGGACGTGCCTGCGTAGTGCGCAGCATGTGTGTGAGCTCTCTTCATCTGGGTAAGCTTCCCTTCTCTTTTCCTTTATTTCACTGTGTCTACTGGTTTAACAGGGTAATAACTTCCTTTGGGTTACTGTTGTTCCACTATTGAGCCATTTAGCCATTAATGTGAATAATATTAAAGCCTGTTGCATGTAGTAGCATAGTTTGACTTCAGGGTGGCGCATGCGCATTATATTCAGCCGTTGTATCTACCGCGTCAGTCTGACGTTTCAGTTGAAATTGGAAAGAAGACAAGAATACGGTCAAGAGAAAAGAAGGTAAAAATACATACAAATCGCTCAATTCTTCTTAAAAGTTATCAAATTCAATACTAATTAGTTGTTTTATATCAAAAGATCAGCCCAGAGGTGAAAAGCAGCGTGAAGCCAGATGAATGTTTTTTTTTCAGCGCGAAGCTCCGGTAAGCAGAGCTACTTGCTACAGCAACTACATTAGCAAGAAATGACAGTTATTGTAGAATTGAATATGATATCGACCACAATAATTTCACTATTAAAAAAACCAGTCGGAGTCTGAGGAACGATAATCAATAACCTATATTCAATTTAACCAGCAGTGGTAGACTTTTATCATTGTTATGGTTTTATACTATTTCCAAAATAGTTCGCTGTTTCTGTTAGCTGTGGGCTAAATTTAGACTGGAAGTCTATGGGGTTGGCTAGCTGGCTAATGCGGACTTAGTCAAATACGGTGAACGTTGGTCACTCAGCAGTAGTAGATGTAGCGTTGCCATGGAAGCCATTCGTGGGAATCGTTACCTACAGGTTGATTGTCCGGTTCATACACCGTGTTTGTTTTGTTTTGATTCGCTATGTTTGTATAAAAGAAGTAATGAACTGTTCATAGAAATACATCATACATCTTCGAAATCGGGGATGGGGGTCATACCCTGAGGGGAGGATGGTCATACCCCGGGGGGGGGGGGATGGTCATACCCTGAGGGGAGGATGGTCATACCTCAAGGGGGAGGATGGTCATACCCCTTGGGGAGGGGGATGGTCATACCCCGAGGGGGGGGAGGAGGGGAGGATGGTCGGGGGGGGGGGGGTGGTCATACCCGGGGGGGAGGTGGTCATACCCCAAGTGGGAAGATGGTCATACCCCTTGGCGGGGGATTGTCATACCCCTTGGGGGAGGGGGGAGGGACATACCCCGAGGGGGGGGGTGGTCATACCCCGAGGGGTAGGATGGTCATAACCCGAGGGGGAGGAGGGGGGGGGGGTGGTCATACCCGAGGGGGGGAGGTGGTCATACCCCAAGTGGGAAGATGGTCATACCCCTTGTGGGGAGGATGGTCATACCCGGGGGTCATACCCTTGGGGGAGGGGGAAGGGTCATACCCCGAGGGGTAGGATGGTCATACCCCGAGGGGGAGGATGGTCATACCCCTTGGGGGAAGATGGTCATACCCTTGGGGGAGGATGGTCATACCCCTTGGGGGAGGGGGGAGGGTCATACCCGAGGGGGGGTGGTCATACCCCAAGGGGGAGGATGGTCATACCCCTTGGGGGAAGATGGTCATACCCCGTGGGTGAGGATGGTCATACCCCTGGGGGGAGGGGGGAGGGTCATACCCCGAGGGGGGGGATGGTCATACCCCGAGGGGGAGGGGGGGGGGGGGGGTCTACCCGAGGGGGGGAGGTGGTCATACCCCAAGTGGGAAAATGGTCATACCCCTTGGGGGACGATGGTCATACCCCTTGGGGGAGGGGGGAGGGTCATACCCCGAGGGGGGGGTGGTCATACCCCAAGGGGGATGGTCATACCCGAGGGGGAGGGAGGGAGGGGGGGGGGTGGTCATACCCGAGGGGGGTAGGTGGTCATACCCCGGGGGTCATACCCCTTGGGGGAGGATGGTCATACCCCTTGGGGGAGGGGGAGGTGGTCATACCCCAAGTGGGAAGATGGTCATACCCCTTGGGGGAGGGGGAGGGTCATACCCCAAGGGGGAGGATGATCATACCCCTTGGGGGAAGATGGTCATACCCCTTAGGGGAAGATGGTCATACCCCAGGGGTCATACCCCTTGGGGGAGGGGGGAGGGTCATAACCCGAGGGGGGGGTGTGCATACCCCAAGGGGGTGGTCATACCCCAAGGGGGAAGATGGTCATACCCCGGGGGTCATACCCCTTGGGGGAGGATGGTCAACCCCTTGGGGGAGGGGGGGGAGGGTCATACCCCGAGGGGGGGGATGGTCATACCCCGAGGGGGAGGGAGGGAGGGGGGGGGGTCATACCCGAGGGGGGGAGGTGGTCATACCCCAAGTGGGAAGATGGTCATACCCCTTGGGGGAAGATGGTCATACCCCGGGGGTCATACCCCTTGGGGGAGGATGGTCATACCCCTTGGGGGAGGGGGGGGAGGGTCATACCCGAGGGGGGGATGGTCATACCCCGAGGGGGAGGGAGGAGGGGGGGGGGTCATACCCGAGGGGGGGAGGTGGTCATACCCCAAGTGGGAAGATGGTCATACCCCTTGGGGAAGATGGTCATACCCCGGGGGTCATACCCCTTGGGGGAGGATGGTCATACCCCTTGGGGGGGGGGAGGGTCATACCCGAGGGGGGGGTGGTCATACCCCAAGGGGGAGGATGGTCATACCCTTGGGGGAAGATGGTCATACCCCAAGTGGGAAGATGGTCATACCCAAGGGGGAGAATGGTCATACCCCTTGGGGGAAGATGGTCATACCCCTTGAGGGAGGGGGCAGGGTCATACCCCGAGGGAGAGGATGGTCATACCCTTTGGGGAGGATGGTCATACCTCAAGGGGGAGGATGGTCATACCCCTTGGGGGAGGGGATGGTCATACCCCGAGGGGGGGAGGAGGGGAGGATGGTCGGGGGGGGTGGTCATACCTGAGGGGGGGGGATGGTCATACCCCTTGGGGGAGGGGGAGGGTCGTACCCCAGGGGGAGGATGGTCATACCCCTTGGGGGAAGATGGTCATACCCCAAGTGGGAAGATGGTCATACCCCAAGGGGGAGAATGGTCATACCCCTTGGGGGAAGATGGTCATACCCCTTGAGGGAGGGGGCAGGGTCATACCCGAGGGAGAGGATGGTCATACCCATTGGGGAGGATGGTCATACCTCAAGGGGGAGGATGGTCATACCCCTTGGGGGAGGGGGGATGGTCATACCCCGAGGGGGGGGAGGAGGGGAGGATGGTCGGGGGGGGGTGGTCATACCTGAGGGGGGGGGATGGTCATACCCCTTGGGGGAGGGGGAGGGTCGTACCCCAAGGGGGAGGATGGTCATACCCTTGGGGGAAGATGGTCATACCCGGGGGTCATACCCCTTGGGGGAGGATGGTCATACCCCTTGGGGGAGGGGGGAGGGTCATACCCCGAGGGGGGGGTGGTCATACCCAAAGGGGGGGGGATGGTCATACCCCTTGAGGGAGGGGGCAGGGTCATACCCGAGGGAGGGAGGTGGTCATACCCCAAGTGGGAAGATGGTCATACCCCTTGGGGGAGGGGGAGGGTCATACCCCAAGGGGGAGGATGGTCATACCCCAAGGGGGAAGATGGTCATACCCCTTGGGGGAAGATGGTCATACCCCGGGGGTCATACCCCTTGGGGGAGGATGGTCATACCCCTTGGGGGAGGGGGGAGGGTCATACCCGAGGGGGGGGTGGTCATACCCAAAGGGGGGGATGGTCATACCCCTTGGGGGAAGATGGTCATACCCCTTGAGGGAGGGGGCAGGGTCATACCCCGAGGGAGAGGATGGTCATACCCTTTGGGGAGGATGGTCATACCTCAAGGGGGAGGATGGTCATACCCCTTGGGGGAGGGGGGATGGTCATACCCCGAGGGGGGGGAGGAGGGGAGGATGGTCGGGGGGGGGGTGGTCATACCTGAGGGGGGGAGGTGGTCATACCCCAAGTGGGAAGATGGTCATACCCCTTGGGGGAGGGGGGGGGGGGTGGTCATACCCGAGGGGGGGAGGTGGTCATACCCCAAGTGGGAAGATGGTCATACCCCTTGGGGGAGGATGGTCATACCCCTTGGGGGAGGGGGAGGGTCATACCCCAAGGGGGAGGATGGTCATACCCCTTGGGGGAAGATGGTCATACCACGGGGGTCATACCCCTTGGGGGAGGATGGTCATACCCCTTGGGGGAGGGGGGAGGGTCATACCCCAAGGGGGGGGATGGTCATACCCCAAGGGGAAGATGGTCATACCCCTTGCGGGAGGGGGCAGGGTCATACCCCGAGGGAGAGGATGGTCATACCCTTTGGGGAGGATGGTCATACCTCAAGGGGGAGGATGGTCATACCCCTTGGGGGAGGGGGGATGGTCATACCCCGAGGGGGGGGAGGAGGGGAGGATGGTCGGGGGGGGGTGGTCATACCTGAGGGGGGGGAGGTGGTCATACCCCAAGTGGGAAGATGGTCATACCCCTTGGGGGAGGACGGTCATACCCCTTGGGGGAGGGGGGGGGGGTGGTCATACCCGAGGGGGGGAGGTGGTCATACCCCAAGTGGGAAGATGGTCATACCCCTTGGGGGAGGATGGTCATACCCCTTGGGGGAGGGGGAGGGTCATACCCCAAGGGGGAGGATGGTCATACCCCTTGGGGGAAGATGGTCATACCCCGGGGGTCATACCCCTTGGGGGAGGATGGTCATACCCCTTGGGGGAGGGGGAGGGTCATACCCCTTGGGGGAGGATGGTCATACCCCTTGGGGGAGGGGGAGGGTCATACCCCAAGGGGGAGGATGGTCATACCCCTTGGGGGAAGATGGTCATACCCCGGGGGTCATACCCCTTGCGGGAGGATGGTCATACCCCTTGGGGGAGGGGGGAGGGTCATACCCCAAGGGGGGGGATGGTCATACCCCAAGGGGGAAGATGGTCATACCCCTTGAGGGAGGGGGCAGGGTCATACCCCGAGGGAGAGGATGGTCATACCCTTTGGGGAGGATGGTCATACCTCAAGGGGGAGGATGGTCATACCCTTTGGGGGAAGATGGTCATACCCCGGGGGTCATACCCCTTGGGGGAGGATGGTCATACCCCTTGGGGGAGGGGGGAGGGTCATACCCCAAGGGGGGGATGGTCATACCCCAAGGGGGGGGATTGTCATACCCCGTGGGTCATACCCCTTGGGTGAGGATGGTCATACCCCTTGGGGGAGGGGGGAGGGTCATACCCCAAGGGGGAGGATGGTCATACCCCTTGGGGGAGGGTCATACCCCGAGGGGGGAGGATGGTCATACCCCTTGGGGGAGGGTCATACCCCGAGGGGGGGGGTGGTCATACCCCGAGGGGTAGGATGGTCATACCCCTTGGGGGAGGATGGTCATACCCCTTGGGGGAGGGGGGAGATGGTCATACCCCTTGGGGGAGGAGGGAGGGTCATACCCCGAGGGGGGAGATGGTCATACCCCTTGGGGGAGGATGGTCATACCCCTTGGGGGAAGATGGTCATACCCCTTGGGGGAGGAGGGAGGGTCATACCCCGAGGGGGGGGTGGTCATACCCGAGGGGCAGGGAGGGAGGGTGGTCATACCCAAGGGGGGAAGATGGTCATACCCCTTGGGGGAGGAGGGAGGGTCATACCCCGAGGGGGGGGGTGGTCATACCCCCAGGGGCAGGGAGGGAGGGTGGTCATACCCCGAGGGGGGGGTGGTCATACCCCCAGGGGCAGGGAGGGAGGGTGGTCATACCCAAGGGGGGGAGGTGGTCATACCCCTTGGGGGAAGATGGTCATACCCTGGGGGTCATACCCCCCTTGGTCATACCTCAAGGGGGAGGATGGTCATACCCCTTGGGGGAGGGGGGATGGTCATACCCCGAGGGGGGGGAGGAGGGGAGGATGGTCGGGGGGGGGGGTGCTCATACCTGAGGGGGGGAGGTGGTCATACCCCAAGTGCGAAGATGGTCATACCCCTTGGGGGAGGATGGTCATACCCCTTGGGGGAGGGGGGGGGGTGGTCATACCCCGGGGGTCATACCCTTTGGGGGAGGATGGTCATACCCCTTGGGGAAGGGGGGAGGGTCATACCCCGAGGGGGGGGGTGGTCATACCCCGAGGGGGAGGATGGTCATACCCCGAGGGGGAGGGAGGGAGGGAGGGGGGGGTGGTAATATCCGAGGGGGGGAGGTTATACCCCGTGGGTGAGGATGGTCATACCCCGGGGGTCATACCCCTTGGGGGAGGATGGTCATACCCCTTGGGGGAGGGGGGAGGGTCATACCCCGAGAGGGGGGTGGTCATACCCCGAGGGGGAGGGAGGAAGGGGGGGGTGGTGGTCATACCCCTTGGGGGAGGATGGTCATACCCCTTGGGGGAGGGGGGAGGGTCATACCCCAAGGGGGAGGATGGTCATACCCCTTGGGGGAAGATGGTCATACCCCGAGGGGGAGGGAGGGAGGGAGGGAGGGGGGGGTGGTCATACCCCAAGTGGGAAGATGGTCATGGGAGGGTCATACCCGAGGGGAGGGAGGGAGGGAGGGGGGGGGGGTGGTCATACCCCAAGTGGGAAGATGGTCATGGGAGGGTCATACCCGAGGGTGGGAGGTGGTCATACCCCAAGTGGGAAGATGGTCATACCCCTTGGGGGACGATGGTCATACCCCTTGGGGGAGGGGGGAGGGTCATACCCCGAGGGGGGGGTGGTCATACCCCAAGTGGGAGGATGGTCATACCCCTTGGGGGAAGATGGTCATACCCCGGGGGTCATACCCTGAGGGGAGGATGGTCATACCCCGAGGGGTAGGATGGTCATACCCAAGGGGGGGAAGATGGGGTCCCACTTGTGGTCATACCCCAAGTGGGAAGATGTTCATACCCCTTGGGGGAAGATGGTCATACCCCGGGGGTCATACCCTGAGGGGAGGATGGTCATACCCCTTGGGGGAAGATGGTCATACCCCTTGGGGGAAGATGGTCATACCCTTCAGCTTGGGCAATGTATGGACCCGCCTCAAGGTCCTCAGCCTCTGCTTCCATAACGGAAGACACGTCAGCAGGATTGAGGAGGTCCTCGAAGTATTCCTTCCACCTTCCGACAATACTGTGACTAGCACAGAAGTCCAACAACAGAACACCACTCGGATTCAGATCAGGGAGGCCGTTCCTCCCAATCACGCCCCTCCAGGTATCACTGTCGTCGCCCACGTGGGCATTGAAGTCCCCCAGTATAACTATGGCGTCCCCGGTCGGAGCACATTCCAGTACCCTTCCCAGGGACTCCAAGAAAGCCGGGTACTCTACACTGCTGTTCGGCCCATAGGCCGAAACAACAGTGAGAGACCTATCCCCAACCTGAAGGCGTAGGGAAATGACTCTCTCGTTCACCGGGGAGAACTCCAACACATGGCGGCTAAGCTGGGGGGCTATGAGCAAGCCCACACCAGCTCGCCGCCTCACACCATGGGCAACTCCAGAGTAGAAGAGAGTCCAGCCTCTCTCCAGGAGTTGGGTTCCAGAGCCCAGGCTGTGCGTGGAAGTGAGCCCGACTATCTCTAGCCGGTACCGCTCAATTTCCTGCACGAGCTCGGGCTCTTTCCCCCCCAGTGAGGTGACATTCCATGTCCCCATAGCTAGAGTTTTTGTCCGGGGTTTGGGTCGCCGGGATCCCCGTCCACAGCTGCCGCCCAAACCACATTGCACCGGCCCCTTCTGAACCCTCTCGCGGGTGGTGGGCCTACGAGAGAGCGGGCCCACGTCGCTTCTTCGGGCTGTACCCGACCTTTATTTTGAAATGCTACATCGGAACTTTCTGAGACTTATTGTGTGACACCCTGGGGTGGTCTGCTATCATGCTGCAGTGAGATTGGTCACTGGCAACAGGGCATTTCCTTTTAATTGCACTTTCAAAACAGATAGTAAATCTGATGAGGTGTGGGATTTTGGGTGGCCTTTATTTTGAAATGCTACATCAGAACTTCCTGAAAATTTGTTTATGACACCCTGGGGTGGTCTACTATCATGCTGAAGTGAGATTGGTCACTGGCAACAGGGCGTTTCCTTTGATTGCACTCTGAATCTACAACCAGCTGATTGCACGCGAACGAGGACCGCGTGTGCCAACTTTGTTCATTCATTTTGTTCATTGATTTTGGCTACCGATCATCCACTTCCGCCGGCTCAGCGAACCCACGTGTCACTAGTTAAAGGACCAATAGCTGAGCAGATAAACTCCGGTTTACTGACTCCGCTATTGTGTGGTGATAAACGGGTTTCCAGAGAACTGGAGTGGTTCATTTTCCTATTTGGGTGTATTCCTTTTCCTTCTGTCTCTTTCCTTTCTCCTTTACACTAATCCTTCTGAACAGTGAGGCGAAAGCCGGTCACGCGGCCACGAACCGTAACATGTAACCGTAACACATGTTCTTCTGTGGTCATTTTGAGTATTGTTAAATTACTGGTGTATTATTCTACTCATTTAATCTACTGATTAATTTGTGATTTGTGTGATATATATTTTTTCTTGTTTTGTTTGATGTTTGTTCTTCATGTGGTTACTTATTCTGTGTGCTGGCTCCCCCTAGCGTAATTCTCCACCATTTTTAGTTATAGTCTGCTGCCATCTTGTGGTCGTAGCCTGCCTTCATTTTAGTTATAGTCTGCTGCCATCTTGTGTTCGTAACCTGCCTCCATTTTAGTTATAGTCAGCTGCCATCTTGTGGCTATAGTCTGTCGCCATTTCAATTGTAGCCTGCTGCCATTTTGTTTGTTTTTAGCCTTTAGCTTGTTAGCCACCCTCGAGCTAACTTGCTCGCCGCCATTTGTTTGTTTTTAGCCTTTAGCTCATTAGCCGCCCTCTAGCTAACTTGCTAACCTCCATTTTGTTTGTTTTTAGCCTTTAGCTTGTTAGCCACCCTCGAGCTAACTTGCTAACCTCCATTTTGTTTGTTTTTAGCCATTAGCTTGTCAGCCATCATCTGGCTAGCTCGCCAGTCTCTTCTTTGTTTATTGTCTACCCGCAGACCTGGGCAAACTGTTCCACAAAGGGCCGGTGTGGCTGCAGGTTTTCTTTCCAACCAAGCAGCAGCACACCAGACTTCACTCATTTAATCAACTGATCTCAGTCTTCAGACAGTTGATTGGTCAAACTGTGTGCTCTTGGTTGGTTGGAGCAAAAACCCGCAGCCACACCGGCCCTTTGTGCCCAGGTCTGAGTCTACCGCCAGTGTTAACTCTCTCTCTCACTCTCTATATACACAGACACACACACCCACACACACATACACACACTGTTCTGAATGTCTTTTGCTGCTGTATCTGTATACCTATTGTAGCTAGTAGTTTAGTGTGCACTCAGAAACTTGAATTATAATAGCTTTGTTTTGAAGTGATATTTATCTTTGGATGCTTGTTACTTTAATAAATTCTGTTATAGTTTAACCTGTCGTGGACTGTGCTTATTGTGGGAGGTATTAATGACAACAGTTGGATCCGTGACAGCCAGTGCTCGAGTTTACCCTTCCAAACATTCAGAGACTGTTTTTTCCCTATTAATCAATTTGGCTATTGGTCCCTGGTGACAGGGTGGTGCCCCAATCTTTATGTGTATGAAGCATACACTGATTTTGCTTCAATGATTATTCCCCATAATCATTGACTCTTTTGCCAATCCCTTACGCAACAAAAATATATTTCTCAATATATTAGATGACAATATATTGCAGGTCTATTCATATATTGTAAATTTTAAATAGTAATATATCATAAGATATATTACGTAATGATATATTATATTATATGTGTGATATATTATAAGGTATATTAAAATACTGCAATTATTGCCGTTTTCATATATTGAAAAATACACTATTTTATATTGTAATGTATTACTAAATATATTAAAATATGTCCCATGTTACAGGAGATTATATATCGGAAGAGGCATTTTAAATGTATGTAATTATATATGTAAAATTATATGAGATGTTACACCTCAATATACAAGATGATATAATGAGATTTATAAAGGAACATATATCTGCAGTGCAGTGTCATCATGCAATATGGTCGACAATCTAAAATGATTGTTGCTTGATAACTACCTCGAATTGTAAAATCTTGTCACATTGTATTATAAACCTTTGTGCAATGCTCTAGCATCCGATAAGCCTTAAGACTCATGGCTCTCTTAATCAAACCGGCCATTCTGCATCATATTTCATCTGTTTAGTCACACTGCCACCTAAATGCTTCATTGGAATTCTAATTAAGTTAGTGGAAACAGGGCATGACTTTGTATCCATCCATCCATTTTCTATACCGCTTATCCATCAAGGGGAGCTGGAGCCTATCCCAGCTGACTACGGGCGAGAGGCGGGGTTCACCCCGGACTGGTCGCCAGTCAATCGCAGGGCCAACACACAAAGACAGACAACCACACACTCTCACACTCACACCTAGGGGCAATTTAGAGTAGCCAATTAACCTAATGTGTATGTTTTTGGTATTGTGGGAGGAAGCCGGAGTACCCGGAGAAAACCCACGCAGGCACAGGGAGAACATGCAAACTCCACATAGAAGAGCCAAAACCGGGATTCGAACCTGGAACCCTCTTGCTATGAGGCGACAGTGCTAATGACTTTGTATCTTTAAATGAAAACACATTCCCTCAGAGACCTGTAAATGGTCAGACAGTATATCTTGAACCTTTTGCTTAAAGGTCCCCTTGTGTTTTGTTGTTGTTATTTTAAATGTTTTTTAAAAATAATTTTTGTGCTGAACATCTGTAAATGTAATAAATGTTTTCTCAAAGTGAATTTTAGAATCAGTATGATATCGTACTTTTTTTGTTTATTTGTCATGTCTGCAAACTTTCAGCAACATATCACATGCCGGAACATGAGTGAATGGACTCTGGACTACTGCTATACAGTGTAGAGGCATAGCAGGACAAGAATGGGTACAAAGTGCAAATCTGGCCAGGACCCTATTAATTCATTAATTAATTTATTTAGCTGGTTGTCTGCGTCTGCTGTGTCGTCCCTCGTGAGGATTGTGTTTGCGGGCGTGTGCTCTCTGCCCTCGCCGTGGGACGTGCCTGCGTAGTGCGCAGCATGTGTGTGAGCTCTCTTCATCTGGGTAAGCTTCCCTTTCTCTTTTCCTTTATTTCACTGTGTCTACTGGTTTAACAGGGTAATAACTTCCTTTGGTGTTACTGTTGTTCCACTATTGAGCCATTTAGCCATTTAATGTGAATAATATTAAAGCCTGTTGCATGTAGTAGCATAGTTTGACTTCAGGGTGGCGCATGCGCATTATATTCAGCCGTTGTATCTACCGCGTCAGTCTGACGTTTCAGTTGAAATTGGAAAGAAGACAAGAATACGGTCCAAGAGAAAAGAAGGTAAAAAATACATACAAATCGCTCAATTCTTCTTAAAAGTTATCAAATTCAATACTAATTAGTTGTTTTATATCAAAAGATCAGCCCAGAGGTGAAAAGCAGCGTGAAGCCAGATTGAATGTTTTTTTTTCAGCGCGAAGCTCCGGTAAGCAGAGCTACTTGCTACAGCAACTACATTAGCAAGAAATGACAGTTATTGTAGAATTGAATATGATATCGACCACAATAATTTCACTATTACAAAAAACCAGTCGGAGTCTGAGGAACGATAATCAATAACCTATATTCAATTTAACCAGCAGTGGTAGACTTTTATCATTGTTATGGTTTTATACTATTTCCAAAATAGTTCGCTGTTTCTGTTAGCTGTGGGCTAAATTTAGACTGGAAGTCTATGGGGTTGGCTAGCTGGCTAATGCGGACTTAGTCAAATACGGTGAACGTTGGTCACCTCAGCAGTAGTAGATGTAGCGTTGCCATGGAAGCCATTCGTGGGAATCGTTACCTACAGGTTGATTGTCCGGTTCATACACCGTGTTTGTTTTGTTTTGATTCGCTATGTTTGTATATAAAGAAGTAATGAACTGTTCATAGAAATACATCATACATCTTCGAAATCGGGGATGGGGGTCATACCCTGAGGGGAGGATGGTCATACCCCGGGGGGGGGGGGGGATGGTCATACCCTGAGGGGAGGATGGTCATACCTCAAGGGGGAGGATGGTCATACCCCTTGGGGGAGGGGGGATGGTCATACCCCGAGGGGGGGGAGGAGGGGAGGATGGTCGGGGGGGGGGGGGTGGTCATACCCGAGGGGGGGAGGTGGTCATACCCCAAGTGGGAAGATGGTCATACCCCTTGGCGGGGGATTGTCATACCCTTGGGGGAGGGGGGAGGGACATACCCCGGGGGGGGGTGGTCATACCCCGAGGGGTAGGATGGTCATAACCCGAGGGGGAGGGAGGGGGGGGGGGTGGTCATACCCGAGGGGGGAGGTGGTCATACCCCAAGTGGGAAGATGGTCATACCCCTTGGGGGAGGATGGTCATACCCCGGGGGTCATACCCCTTGGGGGAGGGGGAAGGGTCATACCCCGAGGGGTAGGATGGTCATACCCCGAGGGGGAGGATGGTCATACCCCTTGGGGGAAGATGGTCATACCCTTGGGGGAGGATGGTCATACCCCTTGGGGGAGGGGGGAGGGTCATACCCCGAGGGGGGGGGTGGTCATACCCCAAGGGGGGGATGGTCATACCCCTTGGGGGAAGATGGTCATACCCCGTGGGTGAGGATGGTCATACCCCTTGGGGGAGGGGGGAGGGTCATACCCGAGGGGGGGGATGGTCATACCCCGAGGGGGAGGGGGGGGGGGGGGGGTCATACCCGAGGGGGGGAGGTGGTCATACCCCAAGTGGGAAAATGGTCATACCCTTGGGGGACGATGGTCATACCCTTGGGGGAGGGGGGAGGGTCATACCCCGAGGGGGGGGTGGTCATACCCCAAGGGGGATGGTCATACCCCGAGGGGGAGGGAGGGAGGGGGGGGGGTGGTCATACCCGAGGGGGGTAGGTGGTCATACCCCGGGGGTCATACCCCTTGGGGGAGGATGGTCATACCCCTTGGGGGAGGGGGGAGGGTCATACCCCGAGGGGGGGGTGGTCATACCCCAAGTGGGAAGATGGTCATACCCCTTGGGGGAGGGGGAGGGTCATACCCCAAGGGGGAGGATGATCATACCCCTTGGGGGAAGATGGTCATACCCCTTAGGGGAAGATGGTCATACCCCAGGGGTCATACCCCTTGGGGGAGGGGGGAGGGTCATAACCCGAGGGGGGGGTGGTCATACCCCAAGGGGGGTGGTCATACCCCAAGGGGGAAGATGGTCATACCCCGGGGGTCATACCCCTTGGGGGAGGATGGTCATACCCCTTGGGGGAGGGGGGGGAGGGTCATACCCCGAGGGGGGGGATGGTCATACCCCGAGGGGGAGGGAGGGAGGGGGGGGGTCATACCCGAGGGGGGGAGGTGGTCATACCCCAAGTGGGAAGATGGTCATACCCCTTGGGGGAAGATGGTCATACCCCGGGGGTCATACCCCTTGGGGGAGGATGGTCATACCCCTTGGGGGAGGGGGGGGAGGGTCATACCCCGAGGGGGGGGATGGTCATACCCCGAGGGGGAGGGAGGGAGGGGGGGGGGTCATACCCGAGGGGGGGAGGTGGTCATACCCCAAGTGGGAAGATGGTCATACCCCTTGGGGGAAGATGGTCATACCCCGGGGGTCATACCCCTTGGGGGAGGATGGTCATACCCCTTGGGGGGGGGGGAGGGTCATACCCCAGGGGGGGGTGGTCATACCCCAAGGGGGAGGATGGTCATACCCCTTGGGGGAAGATGGTCATACCCCAAGTGGGAAGATGGTCATACCCCAAGGGGGAGAATGGTCATACCCCTTGGGGGAAGATGGTCATACCCCTTGAGGGAGGGGGCAGGGTCATACCCGAGGGAGTGGATGGTCATACCCTTTGGGGAGGATGGTCATACCTCAAGGGGGAGGATGGTCATACCCCTTGGGGGTGGGGGGAGGGTCATACCCGAGGGGGGGGAGGAGGGGAGGATGGTCGGGGGGGGGTGGTCATACCTGAGGGGGGGGGATGGTCATACCCCTTGGGGGAGGGGGAGGGTCGTACCCCAAGGGGGGGATGGTCATACCCCTTGGGGGAAGATGGTCATACCCCGGGGGTCATACCCCTTGGGGGAGGATGGTCATACCCCTTGGGGGAGGGGGGAGGGTCATACCCCGAGGGGGGGGTGGTCATACCCAAAGGGGGGGGGATGGTCATACCCCTTGAGGGAGGGGGCAGGGTCATACCCCGAGGGAGGGAGGTGGTCATACCCCAAGTGGGAAGATGGTCATACCCCTTGGGGGAGGGGGAGGGTCATACCCCAAGGGGGAGGATGGTCATACCCCAAGGGGGAAGATGGTCATACCCCTTGGGGGAAGATGGTCATACCCCGGGGGTCATACCCCTTGGGGGAGGATGGTCATACCCCGTGGGGGAGGGGGGAGGGTCATACCCGAGGGGGGGTGGTGGTCATACCCAAAGGGGGGGATGGTCATACCCCTTGGGGGAGGATGGTCATACCCCTTGAGGGAGGGGGCAGGGTCATACCCCGAGGGAGAGGATGGTCATACCCTTTGGGGAGGATGGTCATACCTCAAGGGGGAGGATGGTCATACCCCTTGGGGGAGGGGGGATGGTCATACCCCGAGGGGGGGGAGGAGGGGAGGATGGTCGGGGGGGGGGTGGTCATACCTGAGGGGGGGAGGTGGTCATACCCCAAGTGGGAAGATGGTCATACCCCTTGGGGGAGGGGGGGGGGTGGTCATACCCGAGGGGGGGAGGTGGTCATACCCCAAGTGGGAAGATGGTCATACCCCTTGGGGGAGGATGGTCATACCCCTTGGGGGAGGGGGAGGGTCATACCCCAAGGGGGAGGATGGTCATACCCCTTGGGGGAAGATGGTCATACCACGGGGGTCATACCCCTTGGGGGAGGATGGTCATACCCCTTGGGGGAGGGGGGAGGGTCATACCCCAAGGGGGGGGGATGGTCATACCCCAAGGGGGAAGATGGTCATACCCCTTGAGGGAGGGGGCAGGGTCATACCCCGAGGGAGAGGATGGTCATACCCTTTGGGGAGGATGGTCATACCTCAAGGGGGAGGATGGTCATACCCCTTGGGGGAGGGGGGATGGTCATACCCCGAGGGGGGGGAGGAGGGGAGGATGGTCGGGGGGGGTGGTCATACCTGAGGGGGGGAGGTGGTCATACCCCAAGTGGGAAGATGGTCATACCCCTTGGGGGAGGACGGTCATACCCCTTGGGGGAGGGGGGGGGGTGGTCATACCCGAGGGGGGGAGGTGGTCATACCCCAAGTGGGAAGATGGTCATACCCCTTGGGGGAGGATGGTCATACCCCTTGGGGGAGGGGGAGGGTCATACCCCAAGGGGGAGGATGGTCATACCCTTGGGGGAAGATGGTCATACCCCGGGGGTCATACCCCTTGGGGGAGGAGGGTCATACCCCTTGGGGGAGGGGGCGGGTCATACCCCTTGGGGGAGGATGGTCATACCCCTTGGGGGAGGGGGAGGGTCATACCCCAAGGGGGAGGATGGTCATACCCTTGGGGGAAGATGGTCATACCCGGGGGTCATACCCCTTGCGGGAGGATGGTCATCCCCCTTGGGGGAGGGGGGAGGGTCATACCCCAAGGGGGGGGGATGGTCATACCCCAAGGGGGAAGATGGTCATACCCCTTGAGGGAGGGGGCAGGGTCATACCCCGAGGGAGAGGATGGTCATACCCTTTGGGGAGGATGGTCATACCTCAAGGGGGAGGATGGTCATACCCTTTGGGGGAAGATGGTCATACCCCGGGGGTCATACCCCTTGGGGGAGGATGGTCATACCCCTTGGAGGAGGGGGGAGGGTCATACCCCGAGGGGGGGGATGGTCATACCCCAAGGGGGGGGATTGTCATACCCCGTGGGTCATACCCCTTGGGTGAGGATGGTCATACCCCTTGGGGGAGGGGGGAGGGTCATACCCCAAGGGGGAGGATGGTCATACCCCTTGGGGGAGGGTCATACCCCGAGGGGGGAGGATGGTCATACCCCTTGGGGGAGGGTCATACCCCGAGGGGGGGGGGGTCATACCCCGAGGGGTAGGATGGTCATACCCCTTGGGGGAGGATGGTCATACCCCTTGGGGGAGGGGGGAGATGGTCATACCCCTTGGGGGAGGAGGGAGGGTCATACCCCGAGGGGGGAGATGGTCATACCCCTGGGGGAGGATGGTCATACCCCTTGGGGGAAGATGGTCATACCCCTTGGGGGAGGAGGGAGGGTCATACCCCGAGGGGGGGGTGGTCATACCCCGAGGGGCAGGGAGGGAGGGTGGTCATACCCAAGGGGGGAAGATGGTCATACCCCTTGGGGGAGGAGGGAGGGTCATACCCCGAGGGGGGGGTGGTCATACCCCCAGGGGCAGGGAGGGAGGGTGGTCATACCCCGAGGGGGGGGGGTGGTCATACCCCCAGGGGCAGGGAGGGAGGGTGGTCATACCCAAGGGGGGGAGGTGGTCATACCCCTTGGGGGAAGATGGTCATACCCTGGGGGTCATACCCCCCCATGGTCATACCTCAAGGGGGAGGATGGTCATACCCCTTGGGGGGGGGGGATGGTCATACCCCGAGGGGGGGGAGGAGGGGAGGATGGTCGGGGGGGGGGGTGCTCATACCTGAGGGGGGGAGGTGGTCATACCCCAAGTGCGAAGATGGTCATACCCCTTGGGGGAGGATGGTCATACCCCTTGGGGGGGGGGGGGGGGGGGTGGTCATACCCCGGGGGTCATACCCTTTGGGGGAGGATGGTCATACCCCTTGGGGAAGGGGGGAGGGTCATACCCCGAGGGGGGGGTGGTCATACCCCGAGGGGTAGGATGGTCATACCCCGAGGGGGAGGGAGGGAGGGAGGGGGGGGTGGTAATATCCGAGGGGGGGAGGTTATACCCCGTGGGTGAGGATGGTCATACCCCGGGGGTCATACCCCTTGGGGGAGGATGGTCATACCCCTTGGGGGAGGGGGGAGGGTCATACCCCGAGAGGGGGGTGGTCATACCCCGAGGGGGAGGGAGGAAGGGGGGGTGGTGGTCATACCCCTGGGGGGAGGATGGTCATACCCCTTGGGGGGGGGGGAGGGTCATACCCCAAGGGGGAGGATGGTCATACCCCTTGGGGGAAGATGGTCATACCCCGAGGGGGAGGGAGGGAGGGAGGGAGGGGGGGGGTGGTCATACCCCAAGTGGGAAGATGGTCATGGGAGGGTCATACCCGAGGGGGAGGGAGGGAGGGAGGGGGGGGGGGTGGTCATACCCCAAGTGGGAAGATGGTCATGGGAGGGTCATACCCGAGGGTGGGAGGTGGTCATACCCCAAGTGGGAAGATGGTCATACCCCTTGGGGGACGATGGTCATACCCCTTGGGGGAGGGGGGAGGGTCATACCCACGAGGGGGGGGTGGTCATACCCCAAGTGGGAGGATGGTCATACCCCTTGGGGGAAGATGGTCATACCCCGGGGGTCATACCCTGAGGGGAGGATGGTCATACCCCGAGGGGTAGGATGGTCATACCCGAGGGGGGGAAGATGGGGTCCCACTTGTGGTCATACCCCAAGTGGGAAGATGTTCATACCCCTTGGGGGAAGATGGTCATACCCCGGGGGTCATACCCTGAGGGGAGGATGGTCATACCCCTTGGGGGAAGATGGTCATACCCCTTGGGGGAAGATGGTCATACCCTTCAGCTTGGGCAATGTATGGACCCGCCTCAAGGTCCTCAGCCTCTGCTTCCATAACGGAAGACACGTCAGCAGGATTGAGGAGGTCCTCGAAGTATTCCTTCCACCTTCCGACAATACTGTGACTAGCACAGAAGTCCAACAACAGAACACCACTCGGATTCAGATCAGGGAGGCCGTTCCTCCCAATCACGCCCCTCCAGGTATCACTGTCGTCGCCCACGTGGGCATTGAAGTCCCCCAGTATAACTATGGCGTCCCCGGTCGGAGCACATTCCAGTACCCTTCCCAGGGACTCCAAGAAAGCCGGGTACTCTACACTGCTGTTCGGCCCATAGGCCGAAACAACAGTGAGAGACCTATCCCCAACCTGAAGGCGTAGGGAAATGACTCTCTCGTTCACCGGGGAGAACTCCAACACATGGCGGCTAAGCTGGGGGGCTATGAGCAAGCCCACACCAGCTCGCCGCCTCACACCATGGGCAACTCCAGAGTAGAAGAGAGTCCAGCCTCTCTCCAGGAGTTGGGTTCCAGAGCCCAGGCTGTGCGTGGAAGTGAGCCCGACTATCTCTAGCCGGTACCGCTCAATTTCCTGCACGAGCTCGGGCTCTTTCCCCCCCAGTGAGGTGACATTCCATGTCCCCATAGCTAGAGTTTTTGTCCGGGGTTTGGGTCGCCGGGATCCCCGTCCACAGCTGCCGCCCAAACCACATTGCACCGGCCCCTTCTGAACCCTCTCGCGGGTGGTGGGCCTACGAGAGAGCGGGCCCACGTCGCTTCTTCGGGCTGTACCCGACCTTTATTTTGAAATGCTACATCGGAACTTTCTGAGACTTATTGTGTGACACCCTGGGGTGGTCTGCTATCATGCTGCAGTGAGATTGGTCACTGGCAACAGGGCATTTCCTTTTAATTGCACTTTCAAAACAGATAGTAAATCTGATGAGGTGTGGGATTTTGGGTGGCCTTTATTTTGAAATGCTACATCAGAACTTCCTGAAACTTGTTGTATGACACCCTGGGGTGGTCTACTATCATGCTGAAGTGAGATTGGTCACTGGCAACAGGGCGTTTCCTTTTGATTGCACTCTGAATCCTACAACCAGCTGATTGCACGCGAACGAGGACCGCGTGTGCCAACTTTGTTCATTCATTTTGTTCATTGATTTTGGCTACCGATCATCCACTTCCGCCGGCTCAGCGAACCCACGTGTCACTAGTTAAAGGACCAATAGCTGAGCAGATAAACTCCGGTTTACTGACTCCGCTATTGTGTGGTGATAAACGGGTTTCCAGAGAACTGGAGTGGTTCATTTTCCTATTTGGGTGTATTCCTTTTCCTTCTGTCTCTTTCCTTTCTCCTTTACACTAATCCTTCTGAACAGTGAGGCGAAAGCCCGGTCACGCGGCCACGAACCGTAACATGTAACCGTAACACATGTTCTTCTGTGGTCATTTTGAGTATTGTTAAATTACTGGTGTATTATTCTACTCATTTAATCTACTGATTAATTTGTGATTTGTGTGATATATATTTTTTTCTTGTTTTGTTTGATGTTTGTTCTTCATGTGGTTACTTATTCTGTGTGCTGGCTCCCCCTAGCGTAATTCTCCACCATTTTTAGTTATAGTCTGCTGCCATCTTGTGGTCGTAGCCTGCCTTCATTTTAGTTATAGTCTGCTGCCATCTTGTGTTCGTAACCTGCCTCCATTTTAGTTATAGTCAGCTGCCATCTTGTGGCTATAGTCTGTCGCCATTTCAATTGTAGCCTGCTGCCATTTTGTTTGTTTTTAGCCTTTAGCTTGTTAGCCACCCTCGAGCTAACTTGCTCGCCGCCATTTTGTTTGTTTTTAGCCTTTAGCTCATTAGCCGCCCTCTAGCTAACTTGCTAACCTCCATTTTGTTTGTTTTTAGCCTTTAGCTTGTTAGCCACCCTCGAGCTAACTTGCTAACCTCCATTTTGTTTGTTTTTAGCCATTAGCTTGTCAGCCATCATCTGGCTAGCTCGCCAGTCTCTTCTTTGTTTATTGTCTACCCGCAGACCTGGGCAAACTGTTCCACAAAGGGCCGGTGTGGCTGCAGGTTTTCTTTCCAACCAAGCAGCAGCACACCAGACTTCACTCATTTAATCAACTGATCTCAGTCTTCAGACAGTTGATTGGTCAAACTGTGTGCTCTTGGTTGGTTGGAGCAAAAACCCGCAGCCACACCGGCCCTTTGTGCCCAGGTCTGAGTCTACCGCCAGTGTTAACTCTCTCTCTCACTCTCTATATACACAGACACACACACCCACACACACATACACACACTGTTCTGAATGTCTTTTGCTGCTGTATCTGTATACCTATTGTAGCTAGTAGTTTAGTGTGCACTCAGAAACTTGAATTATAATAGCTTTGTTTTGAAGTGATATTTATCTTTGGATGCTTGTTACTTTAATAAATTCTGTTATAGTTTAACCTGTCGTGGACTGTGCTTATTGTGGGAGGTATTAATGACAACAGTTGGATCCGTGACAGCCAGTGCTCGAGTTTACCCTTCCAAACATTCAGAGACTGTTTTTTCCCTATTAATCAATTTGGCTATTGGTCCCTGGTGACAGGGTGGTGCCCCAATCTTTATGTGTATGAAGCATACACTGATTTTGCTTCAATGATTATTCCCCATAATCATTGACTCTTTTGCCAATCCCTTACGCAACAAAAATATATTTCTCAATATATTAGATGACAATATATTGCAGGTCTATTCATATATTGTAAATTTTAAATAGTAATATATCATAAGATATATTACGTAATGATATATTATATTATATGTGTGATATATTATAAGGTATATTAAAATACTGCAATTATTGCCGTTTTCATATATTGAAAAATACACTATTTTATATTGTAATGTATTACTAAATATATTAAAATATGTCCCATGTTACAGGAGATTATATATCGGAAGAGGCATTTTAAATGTATGTAATTATATATGTAAAATTATATGAGATGTTACACCTCAATATACAAGATGATATAATGAGATTTATAAAGGAACATATATCTGCAGTGCAGTGTCATCATGCAATATGGTCGACAATCTAAAATGATTGTTGCTTGATAACTACCTCGAATTGTAAAATCTTGTCACATTGTATTATAAACCTTTGTGCAATGCTCTAGCATCCGATAAGCCTTAAGACTCATGGCTCTCTTAATCAAACCGGCCATTCTGCATCATATTTCATCTGTTTAGTCACACTGCCACCTAAATGCTTCATTGGAATTCTAATTAAGTTAGTGGAAACAGGGCATGACTTTGTATCCATCCATCCATTTTCTATACCGCTTATCCATCAAGGGGAGCTGGAGCCTATCCCAGCTGACTACGGGCGAGAGGCGGGGTTCACCCCGGACTGGTCGCCAGTCAATCGCAGGGCCAACACACAAAGACAGACAACCACACACTCTCACACTCACACCTAGGGGCAATTTAGAGTAGCCAATTAACCTAATGTGTATGTTTTTGGTATTGTGGGAGGAAGCCGGAGTACCCGGAGAAAACCCACGCAGGCACAGGGAGAACATGCAAACTCCACATAGAAGAGCCAAAACCGGGATTCGAACCTGGAACCCTCTTGCTATGAGGCGACAGTGCTAATGACTTTGTATCTTTAAATGAAAACACATTCCCTCAGAGACCTGTAAATGGTCAGACAGTATATCTTGAACCTTTTGCTTAAAGGTCCCCTTGTGTTTTGTTGTTGTTATTTTAAATGTTTTTTAAAAATAATTTTTGTGCTGAACATCTGTAAATGTAATAAATGTTTTCTCAAAGTGAATTTTAGAATCAGTATGATATCGTACTTTTTTTGTTTATTTGTCATGTCTGCAAACTTTCAGCAACATATCACATGCCGGAACATGAGTGAATGGACTCTGGACTACTGCTATACAGTGTAGAGGCATAGCAGGACAAGAATGGGTACAAAGTGCAAATCTGGCCAGGACCCTATTAATTCATTAATTAATTTATTTAGCTGGTTGTCTGCGTCTGCTGTGTCGTCCCTCGTGAGGATTGTGTTTGCGGGCGTGTGCTCTCTGCCCTCGCCGTGGGACGTGCCTGCGTAGTGCGCAGCATGTGTGTGAGCTCTCTTCATCTGGGTAAGCTTCCCTTCTCTTTTCCTTTATTTCACTGTGTCTACTGGTTTAACAGGGTAATAACTTCCTTTGGTGTTACTGTTGTTCCACTATTGAGCCATTTAGCCATTTAATGTGAAAATATTAAAGCCTGTTGCATGTAGTAGCATAGTTTGACTTCAGGGTGGCGCATGCGCATTATATTCAGCCGTTGTATCTACCGCGTCAGTTGACGTTTCAGTTGAAATTGGAAAGAAGACAAGAATACGGTCCAAGAGAAAAGAAGGTAAAAAATACATACAAATCGCTCAATTCTTCTTAAAAGTTATCAAATTCAATACTAATTAGTTGTTTTATATCAAAAGATCAGCCAGAGGTGAAAAGCAGCGTGAAGCCAGATTGAATGTTTTTTTTTCAGCGCGAAGCTCCGGTAAGCAGAGCTACTTGCTACAGCAACTACATTAGCAAGAAATGACAGTTATTGTAGAATTGAATATGATATCGACCACAATAATTTCACTATTACAAAAAACCAGTCGGAGTCTGAGGAACGATAATCAATAACCTATATTCAATTTAACCAGCAGTGGTAGACTTTTATCATTGTTATGGTTTTATACTATTTCCAAAATAGTTCGCTGTTTCTGTTAGCTGTGGGCTAAATTTAGACTGGAAGTCTATGGGGTTGGCTAGCTGGCTAATGCGGACTTAGTCAAATACGGTGAACGTTGGTCACCTCAGCAGTAGTAGATGTAGCGTTGCCATGGAAGCCATTCGTGGGAATCGTTACCTACAGGTTGATTGTCCGGTTCATACACCGTGTTTGTTTTGTTTTGATTCGCTATGTTTGTATATAAAGAAGTAATGAACTGTTCATAGAAATACATCATACATCTTCGAAATCGGGGATGGGGGTCATACCCTGAGGGGAGGATGGTCATACCCCGGGGGGGGGGGGATGGTCATACCCTGAGGGGAGGATGGTCATACCTCAAGGGGGAGGATGGTCATACCCCTTGGGGGAGGGGGATGGTCATACCCCGGGGGGGGAGGAGGGGAGGATGGTCGGGGGGGGGGGGGTGGTCATACCCGAGGGGGGGAGGTGGTCATACCCCAAGTGGGAAGATGGTCATACCCCTTGGCGGGGGATTGTCATACCCCTTGGGGGAGGGGGGAGGGACATACCCCGAGGGGGGGGTGGTCATACCCCGAGGGGTAGGATGGTCATAACCCGAGGGGGAGGGAGGGGGGGGGGGTGGTCATACCCGAGGGGGGGAGGTGGTCATACCCCAAGTGGGAAGATGGTCATACCCCTTGGGGGAGGATGGTCATACCCCGGGGGTCATACCCCTTGGGGGAGGGGGAAGGGTCATACCCCGAGGGGTAGGATGGTCATACCCCGAGGGGGAGGATGGTCATACCCCTTGGGGGAAGATGGTCATACCCTTGGGGGAGGATGGTCATACCCCTTGGGGGAGGGGGGAGGGTCATACCCGAGGGGGGGGGTGGTCATACCCCAAGGGGGAGGATGGTCATACCCCTTGGGGGAAGATGGTCATACCCCGTGGGTGAGGATGGTCATACCCCTTGGGGGAGGGGGGAGGGTCATACCCCGAGGGGGGGGATGGTCATACCCCGAGGGGGAGGGGGGGGGGGGGGGGGTCATACCCGAGGGGGGGAGGTGGTCATACCCCAAGTGGGAAAATGGTCATACCCCTTGGGGGACGATGGTCATACCCCTTGGGGGAGGGGGGAGGGTCATACCCCGAGGGGGGGGTGGTCATACCCCAAGGGGGATGGTCATACCCCGAGGGGGAGGGAGGGAGGGGGGGGGGTGGTCATACCCGAGGGGGGTAGGTGGTCATACCCCTTGGGGGAGGATGGTCATACCCCGGGGGTCATACCCCTTGGGGGAGGATGGTCATACCCCTTGGGGGAGGGGGGAGGGTCATACCCCGAGGGGGGGGTGGTCATACCCCAAGTGGGAAGATGGTCATACCCCTTGGGGGAGGGGGAGGGTCATACCCCAAGGGGGAGGATGATCATACCCCTTGGGGGAGATGGTCATACCCCTTAGGGGAAGATGGTCATACCCCAGGGGTCATACCCCTTGGGGGAGGGGGGAGGGTCATAACCCGAGGGGGGGGTGGTCATACCCCAAGGGGGGTGGTCATACCCCAAGGGGGAAGATGGTCATACCCCGGGGGTCATACCCCTTGGGGGAGGATGGTCATACCCCTTGGGGGAGGGGGGGAGGGTCATACCCCGAGGGGGGGGATGGTCATACCCCGAGGGGGAGGGAGGGAGGGGGGGGGGGTCATACCCGAGGGGGGGAGGTGGTCATACCCCAAGTGGGAAGATGGTCATACCCCTTGGGGGAAGATGGTCATACCCCGGGGGTCATACCCCTTGGGGGAGGATGGTCATACCCTTGGGGGAGGGGGGGGAGGGTCATACCCCGAGGGGGGGGATGGTCATACCCCGAGGGGGAGGGAGGGAGGGGGGGGGGTCATACCCGAGGGGGGGGAGGTGGTCATACCCCAAGTGGGAAGATGGTCATACCCCTTGGGGGAAGATGGTCATACCCCGGGGGTCATACCCCTTGGGGGAGGATGGTCATACCCCTTGGGGGGGGGGGAGGGTCATACCCCGAGGGGGGGGTGGTCATACCCCAAGGGGGAGGATGGTCATACCCCTTGGGGGAAGATGGTCATACCCCAAGTGGGAAGATGGTCATACCCCAAGGGGGAGAATGGTCATACCCCTTGGGGGAAGATGGTCATACCCCTTGAGGGAGGGGGCAGGGTCATACCCCGAGGGAGAGGATGGTCATACCCTTTGGGGAGGATGGTCATACCTCAAGGGGGAGGATGGTCATACCCCTTGGGGGAGGGGGGATGGTCATACCCCGAGGGGGGGGAGGAGGGGAGGATGGTCGGGGGGGGGTGGTCATACCTGAGGGGGGGGGATGGTCATACCCCTTGGGGGAGGGGGAGGGTCGTACCCCAAGGGGGAGGATGGTCATACCCCTTGGGGGAAGATGGTCATACCCCGGGGGGTCATACCCCTTGGGGGAGGATGGTCATACCCCTTGGGGGAGGGGGGAGGGTCATACCCCGAGGGGGGGGTGGTCATACCCAAAGGGGGGGGGATGGTCATACCCCTTGAGGGAGGGGGCAGGGTCATACCCCGAGGGAGGGAGGTGGTCATACCCCAAGTGGGAAGATGGTCATACCCCTTGGGGGAGGGGGAGGGTCATACCCCAAGGGGGAGGATGGTCATACCCCAAGGGGGAAGATGGTCATACCCCTTGGGGGAAGATGGTCATACCCCGGGGGTCATACCCCTTGGGGGAGGATGGTCATACCCCTTGGGGGAGGGGGGAGGGTCATACCCCGAGGGGGGGGTGGTCATACCCAAAGGGGGGGATGGTCATACCCCTTGGGGGAAGATGGTCATACCCCTTGAGGGAGGGGGCAGGGTCATACCCCGAGGGAGAGGATGGTCATACCCTTTGGGGAGGATGGTCATACCTCAAGGGGGAGGATGGTCATACCCCTTGGGGGAGGGGGGATGGTCATACCCCGAGGGGGGGGAGGAGGGGAGGATGGTCGGGGGGGGGGTGGTCATACCTGAGGGGGGGAGGTGGTCATACCCCAAGTGGGAAGATGGTCATACCCCTTGGGGGAGGGGGGGGGGGTGGTCATACCCGAGGGGGGGAGGTGGTCATACCCCAAGTGGGAAGATGGTCATACCCCTTGGGGGAGGATGGTCATACCCCTTGGGGGAGGGGGAGGGTCATACCCCAAGGGGGAGGATGGTCATACCCCTTGGGGGAAGATGGTCATACCACGGGGGTCATACCCCTTGGGGGAGGATGGTCATACCCCTTGGGGGAGGGGGGAGGGTCATACCCCAAGGGGGGGGATGGTCATACCCCAAGGGGGAAGATGGTCATACCCCTTGAGGGAGGGGGCAGGGTCATACCCCGAGGGAGAGGATGGTCATACCCTTTGGGGAGGATGGTCATACCTCAAGGGGGAGGATGGTCATACCCCTTGGGGGAGGGGGGATGGTCATACCCGAGGGGGGGAGGAGGGGAGGATGGTCGGGGGGGGGTGGTCATACCTGAGGGGGGGAGGTGGTCATACCCCAAGTGGGAAGATGGTCATACCCCTTGGGGGAGGACGGTCATACCCCTTGGGGGAGGGGGGGGGGTGGTCATACCCGAGGGGGGGAGGTGGTCATACCCCAAGTGGGAAGATGGTCATACCCCTTGGGGGAGGATGGTCATACCCCTTGGGGGAGGGGGAGGGTCATACCCCAAGGGGGAGGATGGTCATACCCCTTGGGGGAAGATGGTCATACCCCGGGGGTCATACCCCTTGGGGGAGGATGGTCATACCCCTTGGGGGAGGGGGAGGGTCATACCCCTTGGGGGAGGATGGTCATACCCCTTGGGGGAGGGGGAGGGTCATACCCCAAGGGGGAGGATGGTCATACCCTTGGGGGAAGATGGTCATACCCCGGGGGTCATACCCCTTGCGGGAGGATGGTCATACCCCTTGGGGGAGGGGGGAGGGTCATACCCCAAGGGGGGGGATGGTCATACCCCAAGGGGGAAGATGGTCATACCCCTTGAGGGAGGGGGCAGGGTCATACCCCGAGGGAGAGGATGGTCATACCCTTTGGGGAGGATGGTCATACCTCAAGGGGGAGGATGGTCATACCCTTTGGGGGAAGATGGTCATACCCCGGGGGTCATACCCCTTGGGGGAGGATGGTCATACCCCTTGGAGGAGGGGGGAGGGTCATACCCCGAGGGGGGGGATGGTCATACCCCAAGGGGGGGGATTGTCATACCCCGTGGGTCATACCCCTTGGGTGAGGATGGTCATACCCCTTGGGGGAGGGGGGAGGGTCATACCCCAAGGGGGAGGATGGTCATACCCCTTGGGGGAGGGTCATACCCCGAGGGGGGAGGATGGTCATACCCCTTGGGGGAGGGTCATACCCCGAGGGGGGGGTGGTCATACCCCGAGGGGTAGGATGGTCATACCCCTTGGGGGAGGATGGTCATACCCCTTGGGGGAGGGGGGAGATGGTCATACCCCTTGGGGGAGGAGGGAGGGTCATACCCCGAGGGGGGAGATGGTCATACCCCTTGGGGGAGGATGGTCATACCCCTTGGGGGAAGATGGTCATACCCCTTGGGGGAGGAGGGAGGGTCATACCCCGAGGGGGGGGTGGTCATACCCCGAGGGGCAGGGAGGGAGGGTGGTCATACCCAAGGGGGGAAGATGGTCATACCCCTTGGGGGAGGAGGGAGGGTCATACCCCGAGGGGGGGGTGGTCATACCCCCAGGGGCAGGGAGGGAGGGTGGTCATACCCCGAGGGGGGGGTGGTCATACCCCCAGGGGCAGGGAGGGAGGGTGGTCATACCCAAGGGGGGGAGGTGGTCATACCCCTTGGGGGAAGATGGTCATACCCTGGGGGTCATACCCCCCCATGGTCATACCTCAAGGGGGAGGATGGTCATACCCCTTGGGGGAGGGGGGATGGTCATACCCCGAGGGGGGGGAGGAGGGGAGGATGGTCGGGGGGGGGGGTGCTCATACCTGAGGGGGGGAGGTGGTCATACCCCAAGTGCGAAGATGGTCATACCCCTTGGGGGAGGATGGTCATACCCCTTGGGGGAGGGGGGGGGGTGGTCATACCCCGGGGGTCATACCCTTTGGGGGAGGATGGTCATACCCCTTGGGGAAGGGGGGAGGGTCATACCCCGAGGGGGGGGTGGTCATACCCCGAGGGGTAGGATGGTCATACCCCGAGGGGGAGGGAGGGAGGGAGGGGGGGGTGGTAATATCCGAGGGGGGGAGGTTATACCCCGTGGGTGAGGATGGTCATACCCCGGGGGTCATACCCCTTGGGGGAGGATGGTCATACCCCTTGGGGGAGGGGGGAGGGTCATACCCCGAGAGGGGGGTGGTCATACCCCGAGGGGGAGGGAGGAAGGGGGGGGTGGTGGTCATACCCCTTGGGGGAGGATGGTCATACCCCTTGGGGGAGGGGGGAGGGTCATACCCCAAGGGGGAGGATGGTCATACCCCTTGGGGGAAGATGGTCATACCCCGAGGGGGGGAGGGAGGGAGGGAGGGGGGGGGGGTCATACCCCAAGTGGGAAGATGGTCATGGGAGGGTCATACCCGAGGGGGAGGGAGGGAGGGAGGGGGGGGGGGTGGTCATACCCCAAGTGGGAAGATGGTCATGGGAGGGTCATACCCGAGGGTGGGAGGTGGTCATACCCCAAGTGGGAAGATGGTCATACCCCTTGGGGGACGATGGTCATACCCCTTGGGGGAGGGGGGAGGGTCATACCCACGAGGGGGGGGTGGTCATACCCCAAGTGGGAGGATGGTCATACCCCTTGGGGGAAGATGGTCATACCCCGGGGGTCATACCCTGAGGGGAGGATGGTCATACCCCGAGGGGTAGGATGGTCATACCCGAGGGGGGGAAGATGGGGTCCCACTTGTGGTCATACCCCAAGTGGGAAGATGTTCATACCCCTTGGGGGAAGATGGTCATACCCCGGGGGTCATACCCTGAGGGGAGGATGGTCATACCCCTTGGGGGAAGATGGTCATACCCCTTGGGGGAAGATGGTCATACCCTTCAGCTTGGGCAATGTATGGACCCGCCTCAAGGTCCTCAGCCTCTGCTTCCATAACGGAAGACACGTCAGCAGGATTGAGGAGGTCCTCGAAGTATTCCTTCCACCTTCCGACAATACTGTGACTAGCACAGAAGTCCAACAACAGAACACCACTCGGATTCAGATCAGGGAGGCCGTTCCTCCCAATCACGCCCCTCCAGGTATCACTGTCGTCGCCCACGTGGGCATTGAAGTCCCCCAGTATAACTATGGCGTCCCCGGTCGGAGCACATTCCAGTACCCTTCCCAGGGACTCCAAGAAAGCCGGGTACTCTACACTGCTGTTCGGCCCATAGGCCGAAACAACAGTGAGAGACCTATCCCCAACCTGAAGGCGTAGGGAAATGACTCTCTCGTTCACCGGGGAGAACTCCAACACATGGCGGCTAAGCTGGGGGGCTATGAGCAAGCCCACACCAGCTCGCCGCCTCACACCATGGGCAACTCCAGAGTAGAAGAGAGTCCAGCCTCTCTCCAGGAGTTGGGTTCCAGAGCCCAGGCTGTGCGTGGAAGTGAGCCCGACTATCTCTAGCCGGTACCGCTCAATTTCCTGCACGAGCTCGGGCTCTTTCCCCCCCAGTGAGGTGACATTCCATGTCCCCATAGCTAGAGTTTTTGTCCGGGGTTTGGGTCGCCGGGATCCCCGTCCACAGCTGCCGCCCAAACCACATTGCACCGGCCCCTTCTGAACCCTCTCGCGGGTGGTGGGCCTACGAGAGAGCGGGCCCACGTCGCTTCTTCGGGCTGTACCCGACCTTTATTTTGAAATGCTACATCGGAACTTTCTGAGACTTATTGTGTGACACCCTGGGGTGGTCTGCTATCATGCTGCAGTGAGATTGGTCACTGGCAACAGGGCATTTCCTTTTAATTGCACTTTCAAAACAGATAGTAAATCTGATGAGGTGTGGGATTTTGGGTGGCCTTTATTTTGAAATGCTACATCAGAACTTCCTGAAACTTGTTGTATGACACCCTGGGGTGGTCTACTATCATGCTGAAGTGAGATTGGTCACTGGCAACAGGGCGTTTCCTTTTGATTGCACTCTGAATCCTACAACCAGCTGATTGCACGCGAACGAGGACCGCGTGTGCCAACTTTGTTCATTCATTTTGTTCATTGATTTTGGCTACCGATCATCCACTTCCGCCGGCTCAGCGAACCCACGTGTCACTAGTTAAAGGACCAATAGCTGAGCAGATAAACTCCGGTTTACTGACTCCGCTATTGTGTGGTGATAAACGGGTTTCCAGAGAACTGGAGTGGTTCATTTTCCTATTTGGGTGTATTCCTTTTCCTTCTGTCTCTTTCCTTTCTCCTTTACACTAATCCTTCTGAACAGTGAGGCGAAAGCCCGGTCACGCGGCCACGAACCGTAACATGTAACCGTAACACATGTTCTTCTGTGGTCATTTTGAGTATTGTTAAATTACTGGTGTATTATTCTACTCATTTAATCTACTGATTAATTTGTGATTTGTGTGATATATATTTTTTTCTTGTTTTGTTTGATGTTTGTTCTTCATGTGGTTACTTATTCTGTGTGCTGGCTCCCCCTAGCGTAATTCTCCACCATTTTTAGTTATAGTCTGCTGCCATCTTGTGGTCGTAGCCTGCCTTCATTTTAGTTATAGTCTGCTGCCATCTTGTGTTCGTAACCTGCCTCCATTTTAGTTATAGTCAGCTGCCATCTTGTGGCTATAGTCTGTCGCCATTTCAATTGTAGCCTGCTGCCATTTTGTTTGTTTTTAGCCTTTAGCTTGTTAGCCACCCTCGAGCTAACTTGCTCGCCGCCATTTTGTTTGTTTTTAGCCTTTAGCTCATTAGCCGCCCTCTAGCTAACTTGCTAACCTCCATTTTGTTTGTTTTTAGCCTTTAGCTTGTTAGCCACCCTCGAGCTAACTTGCTAACCTCCATTTTGTTTGTTTTTAGCCATTAGCTTGTCAGCCATCATCTGGCTAGCTCGCCAGTCTCTTCTTTGTTTATTGTCTACCCGCAGACCTGGGCAAACTGTTCCACAAAGGGCCGGTGTGGCTGCAGGTTTTCTTTCCAACCAAGCAGCAGCACACCAGACTTCACTCATTTAATCAACTGATCTCAGTCTTCAGACAGTTGATTGGTCAAACTGTGTGCTCTTGGTTGGTTGGAGCAAAAACCCGCAGCCACACCGGCCCTTTGTGCCCAGGTCTGAGTCTACCGCCAGTGTTAACTCTCTCTCTCACTCTCTATATACACAGACACACACACCCACACACACATACACACACTGTTCTGAATGTCTTTTGCTGCTGTATCTGTATACCTATTGTAGCTAGTAGTTTAGTGTGCACTCAGAAACTTGAATTATAATAGCTTTGTTTTGAAGTGATATTTATCTTTGGATGCTTGTTACTTTAATAAATTCTGTTATAGTTTAACCTGTCGTGGACTGTGCTTATTGTGGGAGGTATTAATGACAACAGTTGGATCCGTGACAGCCAGTGCTCGAGTTTACCCTTCCAAACATTCAGAGACTGTTTTTTCCCTATTAATCAATTTGGCTATTGGTCCCTGGTGACAGGGTGGTGCCCCAATCTTTATGTGTATGAAGCATACACTGATTTTGCTTCAATGATTATTCCCCATAATCATTGACTCTTTTGCCAATCCCTTACGCAACAAAAATATATTTCTCAATATATTAGATGACAATATATTGCAGGTCTATTCATATATTGTAAATTTTAAATAGTAATATATCATAAGATATATTACGTAATGATATATTATATTATATGTGTGATATATTATAAGGTATATTAAAATACTGCAATTATTGCCGTTTTCATATATTGAAAAATACACTATTTTATATTGTAATGTATTACTAAATATATTAAAATATGTCCCATGTTACAGGAGATTATATATCGGAAGAGGCATTTTAAATGTATGTAATTATATATGTAAAATTATATGAGATGTTACACCTCAATATACAAGATGATATAATGAGATTTATAAAGGAACATATATCTTAACTATGTTGAAAAATATATAGGTTTATATGATCTAATATATTACTAAATGTATTCAAATATGTCCCATATTACAGGAGATCATATATCAGAAGAAGCTTTTTAAATATATGTAAATATATATGTAAAATTATATGATGTTATACCTCAACGTACAAGAGAATATAATGAGATTTATATGAGAGTGTATATATTATCTATGTTGAAAAATATATAGATTTATATGAAATATATTGTATATATCTATCATATATATTGTTTTTATTATACAACTAACAATTTTGACAACCATGACCTGGATGAATGAAAATCTCCACAGATAATCTAATGTACTGTACTATTTCTGTCATACATTTGAAAATATATATTGAATAATACATCAATATGCAGTAATTCCTGTATTACACTTTATTTTTTATTTAAAACATGTTATTTTTTTTTGAAAAAAATAGGCCATATTTTAAATCCACAACTATAAATGAACAAACACACTTGGGGGAAAAAAAAACAAATTCCAAAGCGCATCTCCTTCACTATAAAGTACTTCCTTTATACTATTTAAAACATTTTCTTTTTTTTTTTTCCTCAAAAAGCCATATTTTAAATCCAAAATAATCCATCCATTTTCTATACCGCTTATCCGTCAGGGTCGCGGGGGGGCTGGAGCCTATCCCAGCTGACTACGGGCGAGAGGCGGGGTACACCCTGGACTGGTCGCCAGTCAATCGCAGGGCCAACACACAAAGACAGACAACCACACACTCTCACACTCACACCTAGGGGCAATTTAGAGTAGCCAATTAACCTAATGTGCATGTTTTTGGTATTGTGGGAGGAAGCCGGAGTACCCGGAGAAAACCCACGCAGGCACAGGGAGAACATGCAAACTCCACATAGAAGGGCCCAGACCGGGATTCGAACCTGGAACCCTCTTGCTATGAGGCGAGAGTGCTAACCACTGCACCACCGTGCCGCCCATCCAAAATTATAAATGAACAAAAAACACTTGAAATAAAAAAAAAAAAATCAAAAAGCGGACCAGCTTCAATAATAATAATAAAAAAAATAAAAAATAAAAATCAGTGCAACAGTGCAAGTGTCCCTTGTGGAAAAAAAAAAAAAAACAGGAACAATCAATCAAAAGTGTTAAGTGTCACACATGCTCACTCAGTTGACCATGGACTTTATCTTCTGCTGGTGCCGTAACTCACAAATCCTTTTGTTAAGGGCTGTTCGTATTTCTGAAATCTTCACCCCCGGATGCTTCTGCACAACTGCATCTATAAAAGAAGAAATTGTTTCATTGTTGCACATTGTTTCAAAAGGAAAGATGAAGTGGATTGAAGTGGAAACTTGTCTTTTAAGAAAAAATAATAAGGCCACTCTGAAGTTTGCCAGAGAGAACATAGATAAAGACCGGGACTTCTGGATTAAGGTTCTTTGCACAGATTAGTCTAAAATTGAATTATTTGGACACCAGAACAGTGGACATGTATGGCATAAACCATACAGCCTTCCAAGAAAAGAACCTCATACCAACTGTAAAGCATGGAGGGGGCAGTGTCATGGTTTGGGGATGCTTTTCTGCAGCAGGACCTGGCCAACTCACCATCATAGAATCCATCATGAATTCTGCTGTGTATCAGAGGATGCTTGAGGAAAATGTGAAACCATCTGTAAAAGCAATTAAAGCTGAAGCGTAACTGGGTACTGCAACAAGACTATTACCCAAAGCAAACCAGCAAATCCATCAAGGACTGGCTAAAAAAGAAGTGAAGAGTCCTGGAATGGCCAAGTCAAAGCCCTGATCTTAATCCCACTGAGATGCTGTGGGGTGACTTGAAACGGGTTGTACATGCAAGACACCCCTCAAATAGCTCACAGCTGAGAATTCTGCATTGAGGAGTGGGGCAATATTTCTCCTGATCGATGTCAGACACTGGTAAAAGGCTCACTGAAGTTACATCAGCCAAAGGGGGCAACACTAGTTATTACGGGGTAGGGTGTCCTAACTTTTTCCTATTCCTACATATTTTATTTTTTTTAATTTTTTTGATGTGTCAAACGATGTTCATTTTTGTTGTTAAATTGCAATCAAATCATTTTCTTTTTGAGAAATACATAAAAACATGACTGGACATTGATATGTGAACCATTTCTAAATAAATAGCTGATTATTTAATGGGGTGTCCTAATTTTTTCACATGCCTGTAGCTGTTATAGAATGCTATAGAATGTTGCATAGGGTGTCTTTCTTACCAAGTAAAGCTTTCAGCTTGACTGGATCTAGGGGTTGACGCCTCTCAGCTGTAGGATCCACTTTGTTAAGCCCTCCGGTTAGGTTCGATTTCAGTAGAACTTCAACACTGAATAGGCCCAGCAGGAGGGTGCGGGCCATGCCTTTTGCTGTGGCCTGAGCTTTTGCTGTCTCCCAGCAATGTGCTGACACTCTGGTGGAGTCATCATTCCCTAGTTTCACCTAATTAATTGTAAAAAGAAAAGACAAGAAACAGAAACACCAATGACAGAATGTTTTTAATTGATGTTTTTAAAATAAAATAACCAAGGACAATGCTTTCAATAGATTATTACAAAAATTTACTTACTGTTGTTGATTTGGGAGGTGTGGGAGATGCGGGTGGAGGAGGTGATGCTGCAGCAGATGATGGTGTAGCAGCACTGGCCTCATATTCACTTTCCCCTTCATAGCTGGAGCTGCTGGTGACCTTGTCCGCAATGAGGGTCCTAACAGCCGCCAGAAGTGATGGGATTTCTGGGAAATATGGCCCATATTTACAACATGAGGAGGATAACATGTTTAAAAAAAAATAGATAAATACATCTCTGATCATTTTTCCTTTCTCAAAGTGCAGCAAAATGTGTTCCATGTGCTTTAAGTGTTGGTTTGGAGTAATTCCAATCATAGCGCTGTTCTACGAGCTTGGTGAGTGATGTCAATAGCAAGGAGAGCAAAAGATTTTGGCACAACAGAACAAATGGCGATCTGGCAGCTTATGCTAACTCTATGGAACCTGAAAAATTAAAGTGAAAGTGAGCTTACTTGTTCCATTGAATAAGCGTAAGCAGTATGTTTGCCACTCGGTCTATGTTGGTCCAAATTATTTTGCTTTCCTTGCTATCAACAGCACTCTCCAAACTCGTGTAACAGCGCTCTGATTGGAATTACTCCGAACCAACAATAAGTCCCACTTAGCTGCATGCTTTCCAGTCATTTGTTAGTTAAACCAATGATGTAAGTATGTCACTTACATGCCAGAAGGATAGTTGTGCATTCTAGCAACAACTTTAACTTTTTTGTAAAATGTGTGTAGGCTGAAAAGCACAAAGCTTAAGTAACTTAAGCACATGGGAGAATTCCGGGAGTGTTTCCTCAGTTAAATTTTGTTCCTTCTAGAATCTTAACCTATACTATATCTGTAGGCATATATCTTTAAGAATAACACCAAAAATCAGGAGACAATGCTTTATGCAATCTAAAACAATGCCTTTTTTAATCTAAAAGAGATAGTTACCCTTTACTGCTATTTTGCGCAGCCTTGTGTTTTCTTTATTCAAAGCTTTGAGTTGGCTCTCGAGGTCTTTGGTGGCTGCAGAAGATTCTCCACTTTGTTGTTCACGAAGTCTTTGATTTTCTTCCTTGAGAGCCTTGATCTCATCCGCAAGTGTCTCAGTGTCCTCTGAGCTGAGGATGGGTTCGTCTTGGGAGAGAACCTATAATTCAGACCGTCTTGCCGCAAGGAGTTTGTAGTTTTTCTGTTGGGTAAAAATGATCAAATAAATTATGCATGAAGCAATACACACAAGAGTTAGGAAAATGAAACCATACATGGATTATAACGAATCATTAAGCTTTACATGTCCCATGGCTAAATGTGTTTTGACTCATAGCTGTCCACTAGCACTAACATACAGAAACACCTATCTACCAAATAACAAAACATGCATGCAAACTTTGGCATGTGGGAGGAAGCCAGAGTACCCAGAGAAAATAGCAAACTCCACACAAAAAGGCCTCAGCCAGCCAGTGGGTTTCAAATACTTTTTATTTTCTATTGTTTGTGTTAGGCTGGCTCACAACCCAAGTACAAAAATCAAAGATGTAAAAAATATATTATTAAAACAGCTGACATAAAAAGAACCCCTTACCTTTTTGGCAACTAGGACTACAGATTCTTCCTGGATGTTAAGGTAGAGTTTGTTGGGTAACCTCTTTCTTTTTTTTCCCTTTGGTTGGTCTTTTTCCAAAAGCTCCCGTTCAGCAATTTTGAGTGTAGACTCCTTTTCTGTTAGTAAAAACACAGAAGCAAGACCAAGGGAGTCACTAGCATGTAAGCTGGCAAGAGTGACTCCCTTGCTTTACAGCAACTGTGCCAAGCTAAAGCCAAAAAACGCTGCTCCCACAGCAGGACAATGCCTGGACGGATTTTAAAGCAACATGCCACCATTTTTGGAAATTTGTTCATTCTCCATCTCTCCTCGATTTAATTAACTGAGCCAAACCTTTCTCCTATTCATTCGGTCTTTCTCTGAGTTTGGCAGTACCAATTTTAGCTCCAATTAGCATTTATCATTGAATCGGATTGGACCGTTAGCATCTCACCTGGTCTAATCCGTTTCAGTGATAAATGTCAGCTTGGAGCTTAAAAAGGTATTGACAGACTCAGAGAAGGACTGGATGAACAGGAAAAAGGTATGGCTCAATTAATTAACTCAAGGGGAGATGAAAAATGAACATATTTCCACAAATGGTGGAGTGTTGCTTTAACCAGGTGTTTTAAGTCTGGGGGTGAGACTGACTTAATTTCATGTTTGGCTGATATGCTTTCAGAAAATATATGGGATGAATGGTGAAACCAATTTCCCCATCGTCCTTCAGATCAAAATATACTATAATGGACATTTTTCTTCAAAATCCACCAGAATTCCATTCATTTCAATGGGAGATTTACCTCATAATTGAAATCAGGCCTTTATTGGTGTCAAACTTTGGTAAACCTTTAGTATGTCATTAAGTACACCTAATACTACAAAAAACAGTTACGAAACCATTTGTTAGAATTTTTTTAGGGTTGTGATGGTGTTTTTCATAAATGCACAAGTCTATATTGACTGGTTAACCTCTCCTTTAATTTCACAATGCGCTACAGCCATCATACTGATTTTTACTAACTGTACAATGTTGCCTAACAATGTTATCAATCAAGGAATGAAGGCATTTATGAGTGGTAGTTAAGAATTCATTACAAATCAACTCAAATCTTACGTGACAATTTTCAAATTAGGTTTAATTGATGTTTAATGTGGTTTAATGATGTTTAATTTATGTTTCAATGCTTTTTCTAAATTCTTGACATGAGACCCATGACTGATGACCGTTAGCTAGCCTGCGAAAAATTCAAATGAAGTAGCTAAAGCTAATATTAGCTAGCAGCTAGCTGGATAGAAGTTCAAATGAAGCGGGACTTCCTTGACTATCAGCCCCTAACGGTCGGCAGCTGACTTTCGGCCTAGTCCGCTTCATTCATGTTCCCAAAGCTAACGTTACTTGACCACATTGCAATCATGATCAATATGATATGACTAAGACATAATGACAAACACAAGTACTTGCCTGCCAACTGCAAAATGTATGCTGATTCAACTGACCACCCATTAGAAGGCCTTTTCGCACCGATGCTGCGGCACTCGATAAGATACTCTTTTTCTGTGTTTTCCGGATCAAATTCTATGATCCAGTTAACGGGGACTATACTAAGTGCACCTTTATCATTTCCCTTTGACCAGCTAACAAGAGCGAACTTCATTTTCTCCTCTCACCGACTACCGACGGCTGCCACATGCAGAGAATAGAGCGGAGGATGGTGATAACCAATGATAGTGACTTGTCGTTCTTCGCGCCCATTAAACTATCGTGTCTATGGTAACGAGTAGCTCGACCAATCATTGACGTTGCTTTTACACTGTAGGATTCTGGGTAATGTTGCAAATCTATTTTTTTCCCGCTTCTCTTGGTTAATTTAACGTTTTAGTCTTGATTTACTATAATGTGCTCACCGTACAAAACATAGGGAAATGAATGGGATATTTACCTCTGGAAACCAAGCGAGACGTCGATGCTGCGGTCTTTTTTGATGCTGTGGAGGGTTTCGTCTTTTCGTTGTTCCATCGTTTCATCACTCCTCCAGAAGAAGAGAGGCAGGCATGGACCGAAGGAGAAGGAAATACACTTCCCCAGATTCAGAATATGAGATTCCATCAAGAACAAGGAGATACTGGAAAAGGAGGTTTGTGTTTTACCCCAACCTAGTCTATTTAAATTACATTATCAAACAGTTGTTCTGTATTTAGGCTACTGTTGTAGTTTCGTGATTTGTTCCGTGACTTTTTACAAGCTTGAGACTTAGCTAAACGTAGCTAGCATGATGCAGCACACTGGTTCACAGACATGAGAGTGTTTTTCTACTACACGGCATGATGAACCATTTAAGGGCGCAATGCACACAAAAAAGGAGAGAGACAGACAGACAATCATTACCGACGGCTGCCACAGCCTTAGGAGTCGACGGACGCGCCGGCGCGTCCTTTTGACGTCACCGATTTAAGATGACGTAGCTGCAAGACGCAGCCTCGCTGAGTCTCCGTTTTAATTTGAGTCAAAAGTTAGCACTTCAAACTATATACAAGTTTTTAAAATTTCTTAATATGTAAAGTAAAACCCGAGTTATGATAAACAATATACGCGGTGTTTTTTTCTGAACACTGTCGCCACGTTTGGTGCGAGTTTTATGCAAGAAAACGCAGTAAACACCGGCTCATTGTAAGGAAACATGACACTCGCTTTCCTATTGGTGAAAAAATACACCACAGGAACCAATCAGAATATGTGATTGGCCACACATGGCATTTTGTTGCTAGGGAAAAGTTGCCGGAGAAACGGCAGCGAACGAGAGATTCTGAACGGCGAGAGCGCTTTTTGAGATATGATTTATGACATTTGGCGTGTTTGGAGTGTAGTTTAGCGTAGTTAGTGTGTAGTGCAGTGTGTTTAGTGTGTAGTTTAGTCATTTTTCTGGTCTTTGGAGTTACAAATAACTTGTGGTGTATTTTATTGTGACACTGATTGTGTTGTGCTATAGCTGTACTGTACATACTGTACATTACTGTACAATAAAACGCCTGACGCATTTCCTGCATTTTAGTGTGAATAATTGTAAATAACTTCTTGTTTGCTAAATTTGCACATAATTATTTCAAATTTACAATTTATATTTGCATTCTAAATTATAAAAATTGTTCGTTAAGAATTTTTGTGATTTTCACAGTGAAAAATCAAACTTTTTCCCCACTCGGATTTTACATTTTTGTGTGATTTTAGGTCCAGTGTGTTAATACAGTAGGTCAAAATGAAAAATTAACAGTAAAGTCACACTTGAGAGATTGTTCTGAAAAAAATGATACCAAACAAGGCAAGGTAAAACATTTTTAAGTTGAAATATAAAGGTAAAATCAAAAGTATTCAAAAACGGACAATTATACAGATGACTCCAGAGCCGCTCAGTTACAAGTCGTGCCCTTCATGTGGGTGTGGTGGGGTGGGATCACATACACACTGTCACATAGGCCTATTGTAGCCTACTCTCAGCCTCTTACAGTAGATACTCATTGAAATAAGATAATTCTTATTCTAGGAAACTGATTGAGGCCATCAACGTGCATCAGTCAAACCAGGAAATGGTGAGTCCTGAACATGACGTTTTGCGTGTATTTATTATCTATGTATTTATTATTTATTTTGTGGACATTGGACAGTATGCTACACTAAATTAACATATTTTAACCAGGTCATTGAGATATAATCCTCCTTGATTAATATCTATTTGGAAAGTTGAGCAAAGTCCTGTGTCAGACCAACTGTTTAGTGGGACAATTGGAAAGCCCTCCATTTGAGGCATTTGGTGGTAAAATCTTATCGTTGCCTCCACTTTGCAGGCGGTTGGCGTTTTAAAGAGTATTTTTTTTTGTTAGGATTTAGGCTATTAAATATGAATAAAGTACGACCTAATTACCGGTACAATGCAATGCACATCCTACATGTGTACTGTATAACCATGTATACCATACACATGCTTTGTCTAAAACTGTTCTCTATTCTTACACAGCAGAAAGTGGATCAGGAGTCCTCTGACTTCGACTTTGACAATGGCTCAGAAGACGAACATTGTGGTTGTGGGATTACTGTAAGTAATCTACAGATAACTACTACTAAACTTCTGTTCTGTATTTGTTTCACTGATAGCACTTCCTCTAAGACTTCTTTATTCTTACACAGCAGAACCTCAGTCAGGAATCTTCTGACGACAGAGCTGAAGGCGATGACATCGATGGCGATGACGTTACAGTAAGTGTAATTTACTTTTGACATTGATACTGTATGGCTAGAATATTGTTTTGAATGGTTCCACTCACTTTGTACATATTTGGCATTTGTAAGGAAGTCCTTTGGAGCCCCCATTCTTGCTAATTAACGCTGGATTTTAAAACAGAATTAAAATAATCATGCATACCATACTGTACATATGCTTTGTCTTAAACTGTTCTCCATTCTGACACAGCAGAAACTGGATCAGGAGTCCTCTGACTTCGACTCTGACAATGGGTCAGAAGACGAACATGACGGTTGTGGGATTACTGTAAGTAATCTACAGATAACTACTTCTAAACTTCTGTTCTATGTTTGTTTCACTGATAGCACTTCATCTAAGACTTCTTTATTCTTACACAGCAGAACCTCAGTCAGGAATCTTCTGACGGCAGAGCTGAAGGCGATGACATCAATGGTGATGACGTTACAGTAAGTAATTTTAACAGGCCAATCTCACATATGAATTCAGTGTCTTTGAACTTATAGGAACTGTATGTAAGATTTTGGCCAAATACTGGTACTGTAATAACAAATTCAACAGAACATAGCATGCTCTACTCCTCCTCCCAGACAACATTTTGCAAGCTAGGTTGCCAAAATCAGAGCGGTGGAGGGTGTCACAACAGGCCAAAATACAGAATATGAATATGAATATAAGAGTTATTTTTACACTTTATACACAAATGCTACAAACGTCAGTCAACTTTTCCTTTGACTTGTATTTTCCCCTTACAGAACCTGCACACAGACGCTGAATCTGATGAACTACCACCAAATTTGAGCCAAACAACAGAGTCATCAATCTACAGTTTTGAGGAGAGTATTGACCTTGGTGTGTTTGAACCACTATTGCAGTCTTTTACTGACTCTGAATCCATTGGCAGTGGAGAAGAATTTCCCATGGAAGACAGCACAGACAAATCAGTAAATGAGGGATCACACATTAATGAATGCTTGCCAGTAAATGATGAGCCTCTTTACACAGGCTCACAACTAACAAAAGCTCAGAGTTTTTTACTTATACTTTCATATGCTTTGAGACACTCACTTACTGGTGTGGCCCTGTCTGATCTTTTAGATTTGATTAATATCCACTGTCCAGAAAATGTCCTGACTTCAAAACATCTGTTCCTAAAAGAGCTTAAACCAATACAAGGTCACCTAGAATGTCATATATATTGCCCTAACTGTGAATATTACATTGGCGACCAAGTCACTGAAGGGCAGTGTTCTGTATGTAACACTGTATGGGATAGAAACAGCTCAGTGAAGAATGGAAATTTCTTCCTATATCTACCCATTCAAACACAACTGGAACATCTTCTTCAAAGAGAAGATATTGCATGTTGTCTCAATTCAGGAAATGTCACATGTAATTCAGAAAGTTATGATGACATATGTTGTGGTAAAATGTATCATAATCTGAAAAAAGATGGTGGCCCACTAGACAGTGAAAAGAAGCTGAAACATTTTGAAAGAGTTGCAGACCAAGTTGTTACGCTTGGTTTACACTTTGTACGAAAACTTACTAACGAAGAGATACTGGCCATGAGAGAGACACTTTCAGTCACTACGGATACAGTTGTGAAAATATTCAGTAGAATTTTGGTCAAAGGAGAACTGTATTACTCTGAGCAGTTCACTAGAGTAATGAAAAGGAACAGCTTCACTGTTTTGTTGCATAATGGACACATAATCACTGTGTATTATTACATTTTGGTTGAGAGACTTGATGACAGAAAATGTTTTGCTGTTGGAAGACGGTATGACAAATCACACAGTTCACTGCTACATTTAGAAAATGTAGTTGGCTTGAAAAGAGTGTTGCAGGGCAGGAAACAGGTCTTTGATGTTATGAAATTCAACAGGAAATGCATGTTAGTTGATCTGCCACATTATGCCAGCCTTTATGCATGTATTCCTCCACGTTCCAGTGTGGAGGACTGAAATACAATGTTGAGAATGAAATGTGGGGAAATAAAAAGTGGACTCTTGTACTTTTGCTGCTGTTAATGATTTATGTATTTTATAATACTCTGGTACTTATTTTACCATATATGAATCAATATATAGCCACATATAATGTATCCATATGGATGTATAATATGAAATATGACTGTCATGGAAAATGCTGGTTTGGAGCCTGGAGCTTACTTAGCTCATAGAATTACTTTGTTTCAAGAAACATACAAGCAATAATGTAATATAGGTTTGTTCACACAGCAATATATTCTAAAATATAAAAATCGATACATATCAATACTTTGTCTATCCATATATTCCTATATATGTTAAAATATATGGGCACGTTTCTCATATATTGAAATATATTTCCTAATGTATTGCAATATAAATTCTTGTATATTGCAATATACTCTTGTTTCGTAAGGGATAACCAAATTGCCCCTACTAGTGCACAACAGTCGTGTCGTAATGAGCTCTGCTAATAAAAGGACGAACTTTTATTATTCTACACTGTAAATTTATATAGTACTTGTATAGCTTGGCATTTCTCAAATGCGACAGTAACCGGCCTGTAAACATTCCATTGTACTTTTATTTATTTAAAGTGCACTAAATTATAGGAAAGTCGCTAGCTTAAATGCTACAATAATGGTTAATCTTTCAGTGCATGTTTGTCGCGGAGTTTGTTACAGTCCTGCCTGTGAGACATTTTTGCTCCTGTTTTCCCAGGTACACATTATTATTATTTATATATATTTTATTGACTACTGTTGCCAGTTTGCTCCATGCTGTCCATGTGTGTATGTTCGTCGGTATTATAACTGTGTTTGTTCCTTTCCAGGGCAGCAGTGGAATGGTAGATGTCCCCGGTGGTGGTTCCCCTCTTACTCCCTATAATCTGGCGTGGCAGGTGATGATTTGGTATGTAGTGGTTTTCCTTGGTTTGACTTGCATCCCCCCGTGTGTTCTTATTTGTGTCTTAGTCTGTCCGCAAAGCCAGCGCTAGTCCTGTCCCTGCCTTTTTGTTTATTTTTCGTTGTCACATTAGCAATGGCTAGCATTTGTAGGGAAACACTTATCCTACCTGATGGCAATTACTCTGTATAGTCGAGTCATTCTCCGAAACAGGTGCCATTTCCACTTTGCAATTTGTAAAATTTTCATGCAGAGCAAACTCCTTTTTTCAAAATCCACAACATGAAAGACATATTAATCCTCCAAGAAAACATATTTTCCCACCTCAGACATAAAATCCTTATTAATAATATCCTTTTTATTTAGACCTTGTAGCCATTTTTGTACCACCCCGTCACGGACAATATGTACACTACTTGAGTGATGGTACATTAAGTAAATTTAAAAAATCTAATGTTTTGCTGCTAGTAAAATGTCCTTTTTTGGAAACCATCAATACAGTATGTAATTTAATCTGTTTTTTTTTTTCGTTTTTAGGCTCATTAGCCGTGAAATATGAATTTCACATGTCAACGGTGTCATTGTTTTTGCAAAAAATATAGATCGACTTCAAAATTTGAAATAAAACTTATAGTCCTTTGATTAGTCCACAAAACAAGAACGTTATTCAACATTAATTTATGAAGCATTTCACTGTTTCCATCCATTTTTTAACAAGATGACCCTGTGACGGGGTGGTTATTGCTGTGACGGGGTGGTATGGACAAACTGTCTTTTTATATGATCTATTGGTATTGTGACATTAGACACTTTTGTTAATTCTGGATATGAAAGTAGGCATGACTTAATGATACAAGAGCCAAAATATATTCATACACACACACACACACACACACACACACATATATACATATGTATATATATATATATATATATATTTTTTCATACATCACATATCAAAAATTAGGATTTATTAATACAACAAAAAAACAAAACAACAACTTAAAGTTTAAGTATATTCATATGCTTGTAATAAATTTAGCAAATACTGATCATTTAATATGTGAATAACAACATGAAATATGCAATATTCAAAAATTTGATTAGCATTTCATTCTCCTTAAGGACATTTTAACAGTAATTATGAAAAATGGTTCAAAGGCAAAGAACAATTTAACTTTAACTCTTTGAAAAGAAACATGGACCGAACATTCAGAAATGAGCATATTATATCAGGGTGCTCCTAAAAAGGGGGGGAACTCTTGAAAGCCTCAGAAGCATCATGAAAGGGACTGGGAAAGTCGCCTCCATACATCTTTTTGAACCTCCATGTGACGGAATGTCACAGACTGAGGTGCTCGAATGATTTCAAGCACCTCATCGAAAAGGTACCAGAGGATGTCCTCTCTTGCAGGCCAGAAGAACCTGTTGACTCCAGCACGATGCATACATTTCACAAGGGCATGCGTCTCGTCTATATTCAGGATGATCCCTGGATAAAGATCATTATCATATTTGAGAACACACCACTTCCCAAGGAGATCTCCAGACTCCCAAGCAATGGCTTCTGTCAGCCCCTTTTGGGCTGTCTGGTTAAAAGAGAAGTGCTTTGTTGTGAAGCACTGACATAGCTGCTTGTGAGTGGAGCACATGCAGCTGACCTCTCTGTAAAAGATCTCCCCTGGAGTGAATGTTACCACCTGGTGGGTTCTCATTGTAGATGGCACTGGGCTGATCTGGCCTGGCATTCTTTCCACTGCCTGCTCCACTGCTTCATTCTCAATATAAAACAACTTGATAGTTGAAGTGTTTTCTTTGAGGGCCTTATAAAGCTCACGGGCATCAGGTATGTCCCGGCCGTTGGTCACCAGCTTATCTGCTGTTCTTTTGAGGGTCCCCCCAACACCATCAGGGGCCCCCTTGCCATGGCTTGCCTCAAAAAAGTTCCATGTGCCGCCTTTCAGACTACGTCTTGCAAGCTCTGTACTGAAAAGGAAGACGTTCCCTTTCTGTTTGTACTGAGTACATAGTCCATCACTCAGAAAGTGTAGAACTGATACCTGCGGATATGTGGCTTGCAGATAATCCAGCACCGGATTCATGTGCTCCCATATAGCTGGGGGGCTTTTGTGTTTGGAGGATGACACAGTGCAAAAGCAAATGGGCTCTTTTTCACCACCAATGTACAAAACACCAGTGTGCAGAGTAGCTTGTTGGTGTGAGGAGCCAAAGTGGACAGCTTGTATCTCTGAACTGTATTTGCATGTGTAGTTTTCAGAGAAGTCAATGTGAATCACTGCCTCCTCTTTAGACATGTTTTGTTTTAACTCTCTGCAGTAGGAGTACTGTTGTTTTATGTTGAATGTGTGCCTTTTGAATTTATGCAGGAGAGTGTGAAATAACTCCACAAGATTGTCTTGTGTATCCTCCATTGTTTTCTTCACTGTGGTCTTGACTGTGGTAGGCCCCTCCCTTGTATCTTCTCTTTCTTTCTCTGCTGTGACCCACTGAGTGTATGCAACCTTTGTCAAGCCATCAAAACTGGAGAGCTGAACAGTCTTGTCTTTGCACTCTGCACACTCATCATACACACACATTTTGCTGGAGGTGTCACAGGTTATCATTTTGGTCAGACTCTCAAGATCTGAGGTACCAATAAACCTCAAATGATGCAACTTCTCAACAACAAATCTGAGATTTTCATGGATCTTGCACAGACAGGTGTTGCGGTCAGAAAGAGTGGGATGTACAACCCAAAATGGCCGAAGCTTACAGAAAAGGGAGTATGATATGTTATGGGGGTTTTCAGCAAGAAATTTCTTGTGGAGATTTTTCATTGTGTCAACCAGAAACCTTTTCTGTTTCTTCACCTTGTTCCTGGTAATTGTTTGCTTTCTTCCTGTCGTTATCCGACTGATGTCATCTCGAGTGAAGAATGTTTTGACTTTGGACTTGAAAGCAGCGGTGAACCTATTTGTGGGTTGTCTGTTGGTGGTGCAGAGGTTTTCACTCTGAACATTGCGGCGCTTCTTTGAGAATCCTAGGGCATTCTCTGCAAATCCTTGTAGCCTGTACTTCCTCACAATCCTTCCCACTGTTACCTTTGCGATTAGTTGTTTTTCTTTTTCTTTTCTTGCTTTAGAGTATTTGTTTTTTATATCTGCAATCAAGGCTTCGTGATACAGTAGTGTTTTTCTGATTCTGGAGCTTACTCTGCTTTTCTGAGTCAACTCATATACTTTTGAACGAGGTGATTTGTTCTTATTTCCTATTATTGAGCGCTTATATCTTTTTCTGTATTTGTCAGCTCGTTTTCTTTCCTTCTCTAGCGATTTTTTTAGTTTTTCAATTTCTTTGCGTAGTACATCTCTGTTCTTCCTGGACATTCGCTTTCCTTCTTTACTTTGCCTAAAACAAAACAAAATAAAAATTAATTGGGTTACTTAGTAGGTCAGTCATGCATACCATATGTAAACAATATTTCATCAATGATAGGCTTGCTTGTTATTCTCTACATGTGTCCATTTATTTTCAGTCCTAACTGCTTACTATCCTGACCTTGAAGACCCTAGCTGCTGCTCTGGCTGTTGGACAGAATCTGGACTCTGAGGAGGGGTGGCCAATTGCTTCCTAGTCTCTGCTTTCTCTTTCCTCTTCTTGTTTTGCTTCCTCCACTTTTTACGCAGCTGACGTTTCCCTCGCTCACTTAGATCCTTAATCCTCTTCTTTTTCCCTTGCTCTACATCCCGTCTCCATCTCTGACGCTCACTCTCTAAGTATTTCTGCCTTTTCACAGGGTCAGCATCACGACGTGCACGGCATTGACGTTGTCTCTCAGCAGCACTTAATGGAGCCATGCTGGAGACAGATCTGTTATGAAATGTAACATTATTCTTGCAACACAAATATTTTGTAACACGTGATCAAGACTTTTATTCTATGTATTGAAACTACAGTATTACATAATTTGGACATAATTTTGTGCGTGAGTTGAAGAAGAACCACCTTGTCACATCCCTTACCACCCCGTCACAATAAAACATGTGACGGGGTGGTATGTGACGGGGTGGTAAATTTCATCCTAAAATGGCCGCTGTTCTCCAAGTGGTCAAGTTCCTGACCTAAGTGAGTATACTTTCAATTGAAAATATCATTTTCTTTACATTAATAATGTAAATTTTTTAATAAAAAACAGTTTTCCCTTTCAATATTGCATGACGGGGTGGTTGGGTTGAGCTTGACGGACCTCATCTAAGATGAAAAAACAACAAAAAATGAAAAAGAATGTCAGAACTTGCCTTCTTTGTTCCTGGCTGCTCCAGAGGTTCAAATTATGTCACTTCCTCTTTGTGATGTCACTTAAAGCAACAGTCAGTTATTTATAGACAAAACTGGTGAGTGTGACGGGGTGGTAAGACAAACTGAGGGACGCACACAAATAATACAATTTTTACCAAAAAGAATGTTTTTATTGTGAATAAATACATTTTAAGGAATCAGTGACACACTTATACTCGTGGAAATAATAAAGGTTTGATAAAAATCTGAATTGTATTTGGTGATATTTTGGATGCAAATGTTATGTTGGTCAATATGGACATGTGAAAATGGCCATGTACTCATGAAAATGATTAAAAATAGTATGTCACTTTCAAAAAATATAGTATTTACTCATATATCATGTTAACAAGAACAATGAAATTAAAAGCTTTAAGCTTTAGAAACATACTTTGGTACATTTTTTGTGCCTTATACACTTCATCAAACGTGGACACAAATGGCACTGGTTTGGTAGAATGACTCAGTCAATGTGTGCTCTGGTAGTGGTTAATCCATACGTCCATTGTGACTGATATATCCTTTCACAGTAATCCATTTGTGGTCCGATAGCGGTGATCCATAGATATCGATAATCCATTCATGATGTGTTTAGTCAGGCAGCAACCTAGCCAGATAAGCAGATAGTTCGTTCACGCGATCCTTCTAATGTGAAATGTGTGCTGCGGCTCAAAAAAAGAAACACTGCATTACGGCATACTAGACTCCGGGTAGCATCAGGGGTCATTGTAGTCTGTGGGCCATTGGAAACCCTCACGATTTTTTTATAAAATTATATTCATGCCACAATTCAGATCGCGCACAGGGAAATTTTGAGTGCAAAAAATTAAAATTGTGTGCACAAAATGTGGTTGAGCAGACCAAAAATCGATTCTGTGCTCAAAAAATAACTTCCTCCTCCTTTCAGTCTACCCCAGCTACGTGTGCTCAACTTCACTTGGGCGCTCCCTCGAGTTTTGCACGTTATAAATGTGCCACCAAGGTCAACCAATCAGAGAACTTGGTGAAAACTTGTGATTGGCTGCTTCTGCTCCAATCACATCACAGCATCCATGTAGGAAAGGGCAAGTGAACATGCACTTGCACATAGTATTTTACTTTATTACCTCGTTTGTAGTATTTATATATTTATATAATATTTATCTGTCTTTTGCTGTTGGCACCTTGTTTGCGCTGTTACTGGAACTTTAAGTGTCACTGCACTGCACAAGAAAGAAAGTGACATATTTTGTCATTGGAGGGAACTCACTCCAACGAAATTTGTTCCCCACACACACACAGCAAACCCGGGGCAGTGGGCGACCGGGGAGCAGTGGGGGTTAGGTACCTTGCTCAAGGGTACCTCAGCCTCAGCCATGGACACCGGGACAGGGAATCGAACCAGCGATCCACCGGTTACGGGTCCGACACCCTAACCGCTGATCCACGACTGCCCCCCAAGGATGTTTGTAATAAACTGAAAAGACTTTAAAACAAGAAGTGTTCAGACATTATTGCTTGAGTAAATGGCATGGTCTCACAGAGGACTTCTTATAATCGCTTATAGTAATCAATCCATCCACTAATCCTGAAACAAATCGGTACAATAATCAATCCATCCACTAATCATAACTTGAGGGACTCTAGTGTGAATAGTGTTTTTCTTTTCTGTATTGTGTACAGCTGCAGGTACTTGTTTCCTGTGTATTTATTCTTTTTAAATGCCCTTATCCTTGCATGCTTTGCACCCTCTATATCATGTTTGCTGCTGTAATACTAATTTCCCAGTTATGGGACTAATAAAGGATTATCTTATCTTATGACTCAATTAAAGTAGTTGGAATATAGTTTCATATATTGCTACTGAACTACAATATTCATCATCACCATCAGGCATAGTTTTAGTAACTTTCTTTGCAAAAGTGTAGGCCTGGTGTTTGTCATCATATGAGCAAGTAACAGGTGAGGAGATTTTCCTGTGCCTGACATATCAATGACATGTTAAGTATAAATAGAAATAAGCAGAGGAAGATTAATAGCCATGGTCGGGGGCTTGTCGCTTACACGTCTTCCCCACCCTTTACAAATGAACAATCTCGCCCCATCGTTTTCTTACCGACGCGATCATGTGAACGATTGTAGCAGCTAACGATGCAGCACGTTTGCAGCATGTTTAATCTTGTTAAAACAACAGAACAGCTAGGGATTAATAAGGTATAATAAAAAAATGGCCACTATAACACTGATAAAACACACTGATACAATACTACTACATATTATAAAGTATTGTTTATTCATTGTTTTTATATTAAAATTGTTTTTTTTTCTCTCCTACAGTGTTTTACATGTACCACAGATGGACAGCTTTGTAATAAATAAACTGACAGAATGACAACTTTCTGAGCTGATACAGTTTTGCAGGTAAGCATTTCATTGGTAAAGATTGTGACAGTCCAGAATACTTTTTAATTAATTATTTTAACAAGAAAACAAAACAATAACATGCAAGTAAAATAACAATGAAATGTACAGATAACATATGCAAAGAATGTAAAACAATATTCTTGGATACATGATTATGTATTATATTGGCCAGAGCAGCCATTTGAGACCCATTTGTGATTTCTTTAACTGATTTACCTTACGCAGATAATTTCAGGAAACCTTTCTATGGAAAAACTATGCCACTTCAAAATGATATGATCATGCTACTAGGATACATGTTATAATTGTATAGCATATTCAGTTATACTCTATGGGGGGAGGGGCATCTGTGCCATATGAGAACTATAATATTTTTTTTCTGTTATCTGTTGCAGATGAGGCGATAGACGAGGAAAGTTTTCTTCTGTTAGATGAGGGTGCCATTGCAAGCCTTATCCCAAAAATTGGCATCAGATATAAGGATCAGGACACTTCATTCAGCCAGTTGAGGAAAAACTTCCAGGATTATCATATGCCCAACAAATGAACACTGCCTCTGGTGCGGTCAGACAGGTGGCTGTACAAGACACCAATGTATCCCTCTAAGGCCCTTGTTAACAAAGATTCTTAGTACACCTGGTACTTTAGAGGTGCTTGGCAACACAGAACAAGTGATGTCCTCCAGGACATATATGATGGAGACTTGTTCAAAACTCATCTTCTCCTATCAAGAGTTCTCCATCCCCCTAATGCTCTATGGAGATGACTGTGAAACTGTGAACCCATTGGGATCAAAGACAGGCATTCACAAATTGGGCTTACTATACTTTGCTGTTAAGAGTCTACCAACTGACCTGATCTCTAACTTGCGGTCACTCTTTTTACTGGCTGTATACAAATCTGATGAAGCCAAAACCTATGGTATTGATGCCATTTTGCGCCCCATTGTTGAGGAGGTGAAATCCCTTGAGGAGGAGGGTGTTGTCTTTGACACTGCAGTCTTGAAGGAGGTGATACAATTTACCAGTGTTCAGGTGTTGGGAGACAATTTGGGCTTAAACGCCCTTCTGGGGTACGTTGAAAGCTTTTCAGGAAACTAAGTGTGCCGGTGGTGTAAAGTTCACAAAGACAGCCAACAAATTCAAGCCGAGGAGCAGCCCACACTCTTATGCACTATTCACACACACCAAGCAGATCTAGTGATAACAAACCCGTCCATGACAGGACTGAAAAGGGACAGTGTTCTAAACTCCCTCATGTTTTTTCACATCACAGGCAATACTGCACCAGATGTGATGCATGGCATCTTAGAAGGGAGTAGGACCTTATGAGATCAAGCTTGTTTTGAATGCACTAATTGAGCAAAAACACCTAACTCTAGACAAGCTGACTACAGCGTCACCCATCAGCAAAAACGACCTAAAGAAATGTGGATGGATGTCAGCTGCACAAACTTGGTGTCTGATGAGACTACTGCTAGGAGACCTAGTACCAGAGGGTAACCAGGAGTGTGAGCTTTTGTTATTGCTACTGCTGTGTATGGAGTTCATCTTTTCTCCATCTTTAACAGTTGCAGGAACACTGTTCCTTAGTAAAATCATTCAGGAATACCACAGCATCTTTCTGGACGTATTCCCCCACCTCCACTTGAGGCCAAAGCATCATTTTATGCTCCATTATCCACGTGCAATCAAACAGCTGGGGCCATTACGGAAATTTTGGGCAATGAGGTTCAAGGCCAAGCATGGTTTCTTTAAAAGAGTGAGCAACAGAACTTGCAATTTCAAAAACATGCAAAACAATGGCATTTGGCCACCAAATTGTGCAGTGTCATCACTTCATGTCCAACACAGTGTTATCCCACATCCAAGAGGTTGGCACAGGGCACAGCACTTTTCTTGCTGCCATTGAAGGCATGAGAGACATTCAGGGTGCCCTAGATGTCCCTCTTTTCAGCGAGATCTACCTCCCATTGTGGGTTACATTCAAGGGTACTGAATACAGATCAGGGATGACAATCCTATCCCGTAACTCAGGGGGAGTCACAATTCGGGGCAATCAAAACAGTGCTGCTGTTAAATCAGAACATGGAAATTAAGCTAGTCACACAAAAGTGGGAGACACTGGGTTTTGACAGGCACTTTTTTCCTGTGCCATGCTCCCCACTTCAAGCCCAATCGTTGTGGATGTAAGACTTGCTGGATCACCATCCACTGCATGCTGCCAGATCACAGAAAGAGTGACCACAGACTCTACATCTCTCTCCGTTACAGAGTGTTTTAATGTTGCCATTTCTGTCAGGTTTCTTGTATAGTTGAATATAGTTCAGCATGTTCTGTTCCAAGTCCTGTTCTGTGGCTAAATTACTTTCTCTGGAGATTAAACTACTTCCTCTACCTCCTCCCTTACTTCCTTCCCTCCCTTATAATTCTCAGGTGAGTATCGTCAAAGTACTGCTTTAGCACTCACTATAGTGATATATGAGACTACTATAGTAGTCTCATATATCAGTATGCATCATTAGTCAATATTTTGTCACATGTCTGCATTTTTATTCATCTGTGCAGACTGGCAATAATGCAGACGTGACCACACCGTTCACACAAATCCCTGGGCAACAAAACACTGTGGTGCATGAGGCAGGCATGGGGACAATTATGGATGAGCCAATCCCCCCCCCCCATTCTTCAAATCCCCACTGTGCTCCAAAGTGTTCCTTTGTTTGTATCATATTTGTAGGTAACAAATATGGATTTGTTATTAAGTTATTCTTAACCAATACTCTCTTCTGTCCCAGTTTTCTTTGTCCTTTTAGGCAATATTGAACAGCCTGGATAGCACCGGTGTAATAATGAAAAAGGAGAGGCGTTGCCTGGTCTGCATCTTGGTTTCTTATCTAAAGGATAAATTTGGAGAAACGTGAGTAGATCATGTTTTGAATTAACTGGTCATTCAGTCTACCACTATTACTAATAATAACAAATGATAATTACATCTATGTAGTGCTTTCTCAAATCAATCAAACTCAAGGATGCTTGATGCTGGTATTCAAATTAATGCTGGTGTTTTGTGCAATCTTGAGAGGCAAATGTTAGTTGATCATATTCCCTATGTTACAGACACCTACATCTACATCAGACACCAAGAGTGCACTGGCATCCTCTCTGGTACAAACATTCCCCTGTCTGAAGGATGCATCTACCAGCGGCTGTGTGGGTTGCCACAATCACTCGTCACATCCTTGGCCACTGGGTGTCCGGGTATCTCACTTGGTGTCTCATTATGAGATCGGGGCCTGTGAAGAAATCACAAAATGCCAAAATTAGGACTGATATGACGTACCAACTACCTACAGACTGGTAAATTTGTGAAGCATTTATCACTGCAACTGCAAGGAATGCTAGCATACATGCATTACTTTTAAGCCGCCAAATTCAGAATATGAGAGCACGCATGGAAACCTGTCATTCACTTCTGGGACATAAACAGCAGTACAATTAAGCTTAACAATATTAACTCAAATACAGCAATCATATCTTTCCTGTAGACTGAGGATTAAAAGTGTACTTTTAATACTGATATGATTGCTTCAAATGGTGAGCCTGGTGCATCAAACGCTTTCACATTGTTTCGCTTTGTGCAAAGTATCTGGGATCCCTCCATTGGTGTACATTTCCTTCCTCGTGGGCAGATACTTTCTGTGAACTTTAAAAATATTGGCATACCAGAGCCCTCTGTTGGCCAATTGCCCTGCCAAAAAATTGTCGGAAGGAAACCTAAGCTAATGGAGAGATCCCTGACTGTGCTGTAGCAAAGTGTGATATTGAGCGGAAGCACTAGGTGGCGCTGGCCTGGCTAGCAAATGGTAGAGATGTGTTTGAAAAGCTAAATGACAGTGACTGTTTCTGTTTTTAAAGGACACTTGGTATGCCAAGGGGCACCTGCATCGGCCAGCCACTGACTTTCTTGAGGAGAGGCTGAGGAACATAAGAAAGAGGATCAGGTCTGCACAATGACCCCAGAGAGAAGAGGGATCCATGCCATGCCCCATATTCTTACCAGGTAACCATTAAACTGAACCAATTTACTTATTACTTTTAAGAGTATAGGTGGAGGATTTATCATTTTCTAGCCAAGTGTCATCATATGCAAGCTATTCACTGACCCATTCCTGCAAGACTGCATTTATCATATGATGCAAAGTACACAAAGATTAGGCAGAATTTTGAATAAATTCATAATTTACTTTATTTACATAAATAAAGGGAGCTATGACTTCATATGCATCCATGGCATTAGCATACAGTGTCTTATTGTCTCTGGTGGGGCAGTCAACATACTGGTGAAAGTTATTATAGTTTTTGTCCATTAAAATCTCCTGTAATAACCATGAATGCATCCGGGTGTTCAGTCTGTAGTTTGGCCGTGGTGGAACTGACGAATTCACAGGCCACCACTGCATCAGCTGACGGAGGGATGTAAACAGCAATAACAATGGTAGATGTGAACTCCCTAGGTAAATAATACAGGCACATTCCCACCACTAGCAGTTCAATGTCTGGGGTACAGAGCCGTTCCAGCTATTGTCACTGTGATTAATAAGAAAAACAAATGAACAGGAATAGACAAACAAATAAACAAAGGTTAAAAAAAAAAAAAAAGAAAGAAAGAAAAACCACCACGGGAGCTGCGGCTACAGGCTTCCACCTGGAATGCCACCGCATCACGAATGATTGTGTTAATGAATGTTTAGTGTGCTTTCATTTGCCTTAAGATGACTAATGCTATCAACACTAATTGATGGCTAATTGGACTTGTTGGTGGAGAGCAAACTTGTACAAGCGCACTTGGCCAGAAAACTGTAAACGCTACTCTTAAAATAAATAAATGAATAAATCATTTCGACAATTAACTTTTACTACAACCCATAACATCCAAGACGACCATATAGTGTAATTTGGTGCGTTTTCAAAGGCTTCAAAGTAGCCAGCATCAATTACAGAACACCGAACATGCGGCTAGTTGGAGCTAGCCGCATGAGAAGCACCTCACTGTCTCTTGTTGTTCTTTTCTGCCCCCAATTCTTGATGCCTTGTCGAGGCCGTCTCCAACATTATTGTCTGTCAAACTTGTAGATCAAATTCAAAGTCTGTCTCAAACCTGAGGTAAAACTGAAGCATAATCAAACAGACCACCTGGAGATGGAGGAGGGGTCACCACGGGCAGGCAGGGTGCCGCACAGGCTTATCGTGCAAATATGTTACATTTGTATAATATTAACATACTTTAAATATTTTGTTTTTAATATGTCGTAATTATGATTACTATGATTTTTTTTTAGACAGAATGAGAGATCATAGGCTACAGTTTGAATGCCAGGCTTACTTGAATTTACTGTCAGGACCCCCGTCATGGCCTCCTCTGACCTGTGGCCATCTGGGTCTGGGCTCGGTTGGCCTGTTCACTAATTCAGCCCTGATTTCAGTTCCTCCATTCTAAACAAAGAATTTAACCTACACTCAGGAACTAATGGAAAATTATGCAAATTACATGAAATGCTTTTATACATTATTGTTGTTCTGCCTCAGTGATACAATACAAAGTAATATTCATTTTCCATTTTATTCTCAATTGTTTCTCCATATAATTGTAGCCTCACCTATATTCCCAGAGAGGGCTGAGCAAATGCTGGAATGGCTGAAGAAAAATTCAAGGCCTACCAACCAGGTGGAGGAATACATGCAGGTCACAGCAGTTTATCGGGCTGACTGAGTGAAAGCAAACAGCACGAAAACTGTGCAGGAGGTCCTTCATGAGTTCCCCAGACTCCTTTGTCCTGGAATGGTAGGTACTCCTTATGCATTTTGTGTGAGTGTAATGTTTAGTATACAGTATAAGAGCAATCACTCTGATTTATTTTCTCAAAGAGCGCCGAAGCTCTTTGAGACATGGAACGTCACCATTGCTGAGAAAGTCCTAGAAAGCAACTGTGATTTGGAATTGGTTGCTGTCTCCTCTGTAGTTACATTACACAGTAATGTACAACTTCCAGCACTTCCATGTCTACATCTACTTCATGTATATTACCACAGCTAACCCTGACCATGAACATTTTTACTGCATATTTTAAATAATCAGCTCTTAGTCTTCTGTTTAAAACCCATTTTTCCTTCTTCTAGATGTCAAGGGATACATGGTCTTGAGGCTCCTACCCAGCCTTTTGCCCCCACAAGCCTTCAAAATGGGCAAAAATATGATGCGGCCCACAGTCTCTGAAGCCTTGAAGACCTTTATTGACCTTCAACCTGTAAGTGATATTTAGAAACTTTAGAAAATATCACATTTTGTTGCTTTGTCTTAACATTGAACACATTATTTTTTGTCATTTTGAATGCTCTTGTATTGCAGGTTGGCATCAACATGGTTGAATATTTGAGGGATGTGGACTGCAGCCGAACATATCCTTTTGTTCTCGTCCTGGGAGATAAAGGCACAGTCTCCCAGGCATTTGTGGTTTTGGTTGGAAACGCCCTGGAAGAAAGCAGTGTCCTCCATGCTGTATATGTTTGTTTCAAAAGCTTTCATGTTTTTGTTGTTAATTTCCCCCGCCCATGCTCCTCCATTTGGGAGTTTCTCCAAAGTGCCATATTTCAGTTGGGCACAAAAGCCCCAACTCCCTCCATGGCTTTTGTCATGGCCACTTTAGAGGCTGACAAAGTTTAACTTTTGCCTTTATCACATAAAGCGACTGGGAAGGACTGGCCAGAAACTGAACTGAGTCCCAAGGTTTATGGTGTAGTTGAATTGTTCATTCTGTTATATATTTTTATCTATTTGTTCTTGTACATAATTATTGTTCTTATAATTACTTTTTACTGTTTTTTTTTCAACTTTTTGTACATTTTTCCCATTTTAAGTAAATTTAAGATGCAAGATTTTCTTCATTACATGTCATTAGTAGAGAGTACATTTCTAATGTTTTGGTTCCTGAAAAAAAACGTAAAAATAGTGATAGATGAGTGATGATGATGAAGTACTAAATGAGTAATTTGTTCAAAATTGTCAGTGTTATATTCTTTAAACTTGTTTGCTTCTTTAAATGACATGTGTATAACCTGCAATCTAAAAAATTAGCATAACATAATTCAACATAATTGAAGGGTCAAATAAACCCAACTAAAAAGGTTAATGTAAACCGTTATTGGGTCAAAAGGTTACAACCATTTTCTGGGTTACTATAACCCAACGTCCCTGTCAGAATAACCCAGTGCTTCTCAATTATTTTCTGTTGCGCCCCCCCCAGCAAGGAAAAAACAATTCGCGCCCCCCCCCCCCACCGACCCACCCACTCACTCTCCGCCGCGACTATAAATAATAGTAATAATAATATGTAATAATATGATGCTAACAGTGCTCGCTGGTTTACTGAAGTAGCATTCACAAAGCGGGATGATTGTGATGATATTCGGCACGTTTTGGCTGAAAAAACTCCAGCAGCTTATCAGCATGATTGGGATGTAATGTCTTCAAGTGGCGCCTTAATTTATTTGGCTTCATGCTGTCCGCTGCCAGCATTTTTAGACACAGTAAACACACCGGTCTTTCCTTGTCTCCCACTGTAGTCACAGTGAAGCCAAGCGCTACATATGCTACGTCATATTTCCTCGTCTTAGCTTTCGGGTGAGTTACTTTTGTCTCATTATCTTCGTCTCTCTCCGCCTTTCTTTTCATCCCTGTTAAAAATTTCTTCATGTTGTCTCTTAAGGGTTCGTTTACTGCACTTCATATCGCCTGCTCGGTGCAAAGAAACCGCTACACCATAGAGCTAGTACTCCCTGCGCACACTCTGACAATGAGAGCGCCACTGCCAACTACTGTAGTGGATGTGCAATTACACTTTATTCTAGTACGGCAAAAAAAAAAAGCATGTTCCCCAGGGTCGCACGTGCCCCCCTGGCATCGCACCGCACCCCCCCCCAGGGGGGCGCGCGCCCCACTATTTGAGAAGCACTGGAATAACCCAATATCTGGGTGGATTAAGCTACCGACATGTTGGGTTAAATTACCAGCCCATCTTGCTGGGTCATTCTAACCCAGCGCGTTTGCTGTTCAATTCAATTCAATTCAGTTTATTTATATAGCGCCAATTCACAACAAAAGTTATCTCATGACACTTTCCAATTAGAGCAGGTCTAGACCAAACTCTTTAATTAAATTGTAAAATAGAGAGAGCCCAACATTCCCCCTTGAGCAAGCACTTGGCGACAGTGGCGAGGAAAAACTGCCTTTTAGAAGGCAGAAACCTCGGAGCAGACCCCGGCTCAAGATGGGCGGCCATCTGCCTTGACCGGTTGGGTTGAGAGAGAGAGAGAGAGAGAGAGAGAGAGAGAGAGAGCAGGAGAGCGACAGAGAGAGCAAGGGAGAGAGGCAGAGGGGGTGGGGTGTGAGAGAAGGAGCACACAAGCAGAGATGCATAGCAGCAGTAATAATACCAGAAGTATCGAAATGTACATAATGATAATGACAATGAAGTATACAGAAGGTATTAGGGTGATTTTGATAACAATGGCAGTAATAATAATGGTAGTAGCTGTGTCTTGACTGAGTCTTAACAGATTTAAATCAGATTATGACTAAACAGTAGTAATTGCAGTAGGTTTTGAGCAGGACGACAGCAGGACCGCAGCAGGAGGTCTAGTCATGATCGCTAGGAATCTGCGGGACAAGAAAGCACAGGGACTCCAGGGAAGAAGTTGAGTTAGTAATATGCATTAATGGGACATGAATGTGTGCAGAAGGAGAGGGAGAGGAAGAAAGAGCTCAGTGCGTCATGGGAGGGCCCCCGGCAGTCTAAGCCTATAGCAGCATAACTGTTCAATAGTGACTCAGCATCTGGGTAAGAAACAACCCAGTTTGGGTCGTTTTCAACCCAGTAGTCTTTAGAGTGTATCCATAAGAAGAAGACTTGTTTTAATGGTCGTCTTTAATCCGCCGAGTGTGACGTGTATCAGGCAGTTAGTAAGAACTGATCCATTACGCTCAGCACACAGGGAGATAACGTCAAGTCTTGCCGCGGACATGAAGGAAGCTCCAGTAATCTGTCCAATAAACTATAGTCACATTAGCTTCAGCACAAGTTAGCTTCCAACAGGTGACATCCGCGTTGAAGAAAACGGTGAAACACACTCACGCGGACTCCCACGGTGGAGAAAAGCAGAAAGCGGTCCGGTCCGTGGTCCTCGTTTGCGTGCCCAGGCAAGGTCCAGAGAACGATGTTTGGGCACCAATAGTAACGTTGTAAAGTTGGAGGGAGGCTTAGCAGGGATGCTAGTAGCATAGTGTCAATATAAATAAAGTTGCAAGGCATCAGAAGAAGCGAAGGGATTTCCACATGGTACATTTATTTATAGATAAGGACCATATAAAGCCAGGTCCCACGGCATATTCTGTGACGTTTAATAAAACAATAAATGACACTAAAGAGTTCGTGGCTTGTAGCCTTCACCGGCGTCCACATTACTGAAGAGAGATGCAAGAGTGAGTCCTGCAGTACTCAGCGGTAAAACAAAGGGAGGTGCCACCGTGTAGCGTAATCTGGTATTGCTCTGGTTTTTACACCTTGTGGCAGTGATTCTGTGGCACGTTAATTTCCCCTCTCGTCTTGCTAGGCGCAGGACTTCTGCAAGTGTGAGGGTCTATCTTCAACCTGATCTCACAGAAATACCTGACATACACACGGATTGATACTGCATTACGTGGCATCGACACGAAATTTGGTAAAATTACTTGCGGGTACCACGGAATAAAGGCAAAATGGAAAGCGTATACACCCTTCAGTCATGGTCTCCGAACCGGTGCTACCAGAGCTAAACAATTCTCCTTTTCCACATCTACAGCTCTCAACATGATCAGACTAATTTCGATTTTCACCCCATTCAATAATTCTCCTCGTTTTGTGATCAGAGATTAGCTTGAATTTTGCAAAATATGTAGAAGATGTTGGCCGTATTAATTAACCAAGTAAATTGAACTTTCTGTATGATACAGTTGATGAAACGTTCTAAATTCCTTTAGTTATATTCAATAAATACAATTTAAAAAACAATTTAAAAAGTGAAAAAATAAAACAAAATTTAAAAGATGTCAATGGCATTTCCCTTTTAAAATCTGTTTTCTTTTGCTATCTGCCGACTATCAGCAGGATAGTTCTCCCTTGTGAGCCGGGTCCTGCTCAAGGTTTCTTCCTGTTAAAAGGGAGTTTTTCCTTGCCACTGTCTGCTTGCTCGGCTTGCTCTGTAAAGCATCTAGAGACAATTTTGATTGTATAAGGTGCTATATAAATAAATAAATTGAAATTGCTGTGCTGTACAGATGTAGATATCAATCAGGATACAGTTGTGGGGGTTGAACGATAATCTGGATTATCTAGATAATTTATATACTTTATACTTATAAAGTATATATACTTTATACTTTAGCAGATTATCTAGATAATCTGCTGTTGAAAGACAACACAATGAATTTTTAGCAATGAAGTGCTTACAGTAGTTCAGCAGCAGTAAACTCATACTGCTGGCTGGTAGAAACAAGCTTATGTGCCAGTAGTTGCCAGCAGAGACTTCCTTCCATCAGTGGGGGTTGTTGGATTTCGACGGTGGACAGTCAAAGGACTGAGTACAATAAACTGGCTTTTTAGGGAGCTGAAATAAAATATTTTACCCAACTCCAAATTTATTTATCAAACAGCTTTCATTGTGGTAAGAGAAAATCACTTGCAAACTAAAAAAAATTCCACACATATCTAATATATTAACAGCCGATGGTGGAAAATACCATGTGAACGACAAGCAGAAGTTAGACTATAATCTTAATCAGTCTGCCACATTTCAGCGTGGATCTCAATGTGTGGTGTTCTGTGTTTGTTCAGCTGTTCTTATTAATATCTACAGTAAATAATCAGCAGAGGGAGTTGTTATCCCTGTACATGAAGTTCACATCATGAGTAACAGATAAGATGCTATAGCCTACATAACTAGTGAAATGTCTCATTTAAAGGTCCAATGTGTAGGACTGTGGAGGATTTAGGGGCAAAGATCGGAAAAATATATTCATGTTCATACATTCATGAAAATATTCACAATGATATTTTCATGAGTGAAAACATAACGAAACAGCGTTTTAGTTATCTTCGAATGAGCCTTTTATATCTGCCAAGAGAGCAGGTCCTCTTGCTCGACCATGTTTCTACAGTAGCCCAGAACCTCCATACATCCATCCATTTTCTATACCGCTTATCCGTCAGGGTCATGGGGGAGCTGGAGCCTATCCCAGCTGACTATGGGTGAGAGGCGGGATACACCCTGGACCAGTCAATCGCAGAGTAGCCCAGAACCGACAAGCCAGAATTAATGTATTAAATGGCGCTAGAACAATCCAAAAATGGACAGTTTGTGGCTTATGATGTAACATTCCCATTCTTTATGACAAAAGATTACTATACAAATAAAAACAATCTGCAACACTGGTATGGACAACAAAACAAAACTGTCACATCATATTTCTCACATAAGTCACATAAGAGTTCTACTGTCATTACGAAACAACAGATAATCCACCAGAGTTTGTTTATTATACTTGTTTCGTTTCTTTATTTGGTGTTGCAGCACAGACCGTCAACGCAGTGCCACGAACAGTGCAGAGAGAACCATGCTGGCATAGAGAACAGCTATAGAAAAAAATAATTGTTTTTGTCGTTATCATTATAGTCTGAGTACATATTTAGACTTAGGCTAATGTAGAGTTCAGTGATGCTATTATCCAAATAAAAATTTCAGACTTTTTCCAGACAGAGAACCACACACTCAATTTAGAGTTGCAAATTTAGAGAGGCAAATTATCTCTCTCTTTTATGAGAAATAACTTTCTTTGAATTCTCTCACAACCGAGAGGTCCAGGGTTCATTGGGAAACGGACTTTGGAGCTGAGATTAGTGCAGAGGCATGGTCGAAAGTTTTTGTATCTGCCAAGAAAATCTTTACATCTAACAGACTCCAAGAGAGTCAATACAGAATTTTACACAGATTGCAACGCACCCCACAGTTGCATAATATTCACCCTCAGATTTCTCCTTTTTGTGTAACATGTAAGAAAGAAGTGGGGATGTGGCAAACTTGGCAATGTCCCCTAGCTAGATTTTGGAAAAATATTACCAAAGAGCTCACTTCTATCTTTCACCAGACAATTCCCATGGACCCTGTGTTGTAAGATTAAAGTGACATATTTTGTCATTGGAGGGAACTCACTCCAACGAAATTTGTTCTCTGCATTTAACCCAACCAAGTGACGTGCACACACACACAGCAAACCCGGGGCAGTGGGCGACCGCGTGCAGCGCCCGGGGAGCAGTGGGGGTTAGGTACCTTGCTCAAGGGTACCTCAGCCATGGACACCGGTACGGGGAATCGAACCAGCAATCCACCGGTTACGGGTCCGACACCCTAACCGCTGATCCACGACTGTATATTCTTGGTTTGCCAACAGAGGGGCTTTCATTCTCTGGGCAGCTGACTTTACCGCTTAAACTTTTACATTTGGCAAGGCGATGTATACTATTTCAGTGGATTCAGATGAAGCCTCTTTCAGTTACACAATGGTACAGAGAAACTTTTAAAAACTTTCCAATGGAGCGTCTTAGTGCGATTCTGAAGGGTAACTGATGCTTTCTATGTGACTTGGAAGCCCAGGGATCTGGCAGAGTTGATTGGTAGGGGAGGATTACATTTTATTTTTGGACATACTGAGAGACTGATTGTTAGCCCATGCAAATGATCTTACTGTATTTCTGCTTTTATATTGTATGTTGACTCTGTTCTGTTTTTTTTGTTAAAAATCAATAAAATATTGTAAAAAAAAAAAAAAATGCTTCCTTAAATGTAGTCACAGCACTATCAGACAGATATCTGGTGTACATAGTAAAGTAATACAAACTCAAACGTTATTAAACAATCAACAAACAAACATCATTTATCACAACGGACAAACATGACAAGTTGTTTTAACTGGAATGCTGAAAGACTATGTAATGTACGTATTTGTTTTTTAGCTGATATGTTATTCAGTTAGTTATAATAGCACTACATAGAAGAACAACATGGGCAGATGTTGACAGTAGACACTGGGTTTGTCGTAGAGCTGGATGCAGTTCAACATCTAGACCTGGGGTCCGTTTCATGAAGCAGGTTCAACAAACTCTGAGTATGTATGTTAACTCTGAGTTGACAAACTCTGAGATGAAAAACTCAGAGTTTCCTGTTTCAACAAAGCGGATTCGCATTAGTTTTGTTGGCGTACGGTGAATATCGGTATATAATCCGGAAAAAAGTAACACCTGCGGCAAAAGGAAAGCGAAAACGCGTGGGGAAAAAATCACTGCTCGAGTCAATGCGTAAGTTTTGTGTTTAATCACTCATAAAATATTGCATGTAAAATATGGTATTGACCCTCTGTTCATGTAGGTGCAACCCAGGGGATGAAAAACGGGTGAAATAAAAAAATATAATTCCGTCAGGTGAGGCTGAAACATAACATGCCTGGTTGTATCTCACTTTGCTAACATTTGACATGTCAAACTATTTAAATGTATTTAAATAATTTATTACTGTACAACTCTTTCATCCCCACATGATGTTTTCACACATTCTGTTCTCTGTAATGTTTCATTAATTAATGTGGTGAAGTTAACATTTGACTCCTGCCTAGCCAACAGAAAGAGGGCAGACTCCAGACTCCAACCTGTTGTATGTAACTCAACACACCAAAACTCATAACCAATAGTGGTGTAAAGTTCACAGAATAAAATGCTTGTCTTCAAAGGATAATGAAGATGAAGACACTGTGTCTGCTGTCACAGAAAGGCCTACAGAGGTATCATATCAGATCAGCTTTACATGTACATGTGACATTCTTGTATGGATTTATATTGACATGGAAGCTGACATTGTTATCCTTTGTTAACAGAGCGTAACTGGACAGCATGAAGGGCGTCCATCAAACTCTGTAGCACCAATGAACACAGTGAGAGTTTCAGTAAATAACACAGTTTAATTCTGTACAATTGCACATGTAGAATAATATATAACAGATAAGGAAATGGTGCACTTGGACCGCCAGATCCAAAAGGCAGATCTGGAAATCGAGATACTTAAATACAACTTAGAGGTGGGTGTGCAGTCACAGGTAAATTTAATTTATTATTGGAACAATATGAAAAACTAACAGAAAAATGTTCTCTTTGTCTCTCTCTGTCTGTAGGATATAAGGAAGACTAAATAAAATCAATGTGTGACAGTGTGGTCGTGCTTTTATTGATTTAACCTGGAAAATGATTATTGCATATGAGATCTCTGATTGCTCTTCCATCCTGGTTTTCTGGGAGGTGGATGGGGTCCTCCTCATGGTCTTCTGTTTCTCTGAGTGTTGCTCTCCTCTAATAGTCACAATATTATGGAGAATAACACATGCCACACTTATGTCACAGGCTCTCTCAGGGGTTACTCTGAGATGACGTAAGCCCTGGAAACAGGCTTTCAGCAGGCCTACAGTCATCTCTAGCCTGGCTCTTGTCCTGCAGTGAGCCACACTGAAGTGCTGCTGGGGGCCTGGTTGAGGGTCTGGGTAAGGAGTTATGAGTGTGGGTTAGCAGGGGTAACTCCTGTCACCCAGAAGGAAGCCTTCAATCTCTCCTGCAAGTAAAGTCACATTTATTTAGTACTGATATTTTTCAAAGATCTTTTCATTAGACAAAGATCTTTACAGTGACAAACAGCCACCAGTGCAGTGTTTCAGGCCACTTACCACAGTCCAGTCTGTTGCTCAGAGTAGACCCTCGATATATACAGGAGTCATGCACAGACCCAGGCCACTTGGCTTCCACATTTGTGATGATGTGAGCTGCATCACAAATGATTTTAACAGTACAGAAAATGAGACTTCCTGTTCACATAATATTCATTTTGTGAAGGAGCAGTGATAGGAATGTGAGTGCCATCAATGCAGCCAGTCACATTGGGAAATCCTAAAAGACATTCAAATCTTTGCTCCCAGAGGTCTCAGCAACATGTTAACAGAAAAATTATTATTCATTTGATGGCTCTCACAGGCTTGTGGCCAGGAAAAACAAGACAAACTGAGAGAAACCGTTTCAGAGCGAGGCTCACCTTTCGGACAGCTCTGCAAACAGGTGCTTTACTTATGTGCTCTGCATCTCCAGTGTTGTATAAAACACTCCCGTTTGCAGAAACGTAGAGCAACGCAAAGTATCTGCTCAGTGGTGAGTTCACGGCCACGGTGGGTGATGTGAGTGATGAGAGGACGGATGAGGTTGTGAATGTATTGCAGTGACTGTAACGAAAAACGATAAGGCTCATATGAAAAGTCGGAACAGGATGAAAAATTACCCAGACGTGCTTGGAAAATCCTCGCCCGACGCAATCACATTTCTCTGTGAATCAGTATTGCTTCTTCGTCTGCAGGCTCCTCCAGAAACAGACACTCGATTTTCGTAAACCTAGCAGGTTCGACAGAGACTCAGTGAATAAGGAAACGGTTCAGGCTTATGTTCCGTAAAGGGGAGGAGTCAGAGACAAAGTCAGGGTTTCTGGGATAAAACCTGCTCCCGACCAGGTTATGTTCACAGACTAAGTTACCGCGGTAACAGACTCCGAGTATGAGTTACCTCACTTTATGAAACGGGCTTAACTTACTCCTGAACTTACCCCGATCTCAGGGTTAACTTACCTCGCTTCTTGAAATGCTTAACTCAGGGTTTCGCTGATTTCAGGCTTAACATACTCAGAGTTTCCACATAACCTGCTTCATGAAACGGGCCCCTGGTGCCTGATAGCTAAAGGCTTGTCCTCCCATTCATCCCATTCCCATTCACCCAAATAATGAACGAAGAACAGTGGGTATACTTACTTAGATGTGAACGCACACATGGAGGGAAAATCACACCGAAACGCAAGTGCGACGACAGTCTTAAATGCGTTTCTCTCTAGAACTTTCCAATGTCCACACTGCAACTGCCCTCTAGTGTCCGTGATTGGCTACCGCAGAAGCAGCCAATCAGATTGTTCTGAGGGGTCAGTCCTTTGCCACACAAACTTTCCTCATCTCATGCGTGTGATCGCTTCGTATGATAACCACTGGCAATAATCAGAACGTCAGTACTGGTGTTACAGTGTGCACATCGATCTCAACCACAGCATTACACAGTTATCTTATGCCTAATCAGTAACATTCAGCTTCTGTTTCATTGGTAGCCACACATTGCCTTTAGCCTCAGACAGAAATATCAGTAACATGGCTACAGATTACAACTACGTGCAGGCAGAAACGTTAGCATGACGAGCGGTTAGCTTAATCGTTCATTATGACACAATAAACAAACATGCTCAACTTAAAATACCTTCTGGAGCATGTCCACACATTGTCCACACATTGTTTTCTTCTGTGTTTGTTGATGCAGTTTGTGTTTGTCACATGAGCTCACAGACTGTTTGTCCCTGCTCATCCAGTAATGAAGCTGATCCTCTTCTTCAGTGTTGCTGCAGTCTGGACTTTGTGGAGCTCCGTCAGTGTCTCCAGCTGCGGTTCAGACTGACTGACAGACCTTCAGTAACATTGCCACCTGCTGCTGACTGGCAGCACTGCAGCTCACACTGGCTCTTTGCTATCACGTCAGACTGACGTTTCTGGATTTGGATTTGAAGGTATGAGGATGTGACGGCTGTCAGTCGGATGAACACCAGTCTATCTGTCGGCGTCTGCAGACGAAGAAACAAAGTGTGTTTGATCGCATGTGGAGCTGAACAGGTGAGACCCCTGACAGGTAAGACGACACACCTTTGATGAAGAAACTCTGCTTTCACTCGTTATGTTGGGAGCTAAATACCAGACTTGTAGATGAGAGCAGTGATGCATTCTGACAACATTGTTGTTTCCTGTTTGTAGGTCTGAATATTCATGAATGAATTAATGAGTCTATGAGATGTTACTTTTGGTCCAAAATGAGCCTTTTCATGTTGAGTTTATTCACATTTCACCTGCACCAGGAAACAAGTCAGAACTTGAGCTGAGCTGACTTCACTGCTGAGAGATGAGGGACAGTCAGAACTGGTCTGACAGCCTGAACTGGTTTTTATCTTTGACTGAAACTCGGTCAGCTGTTTATTCTCTGACTGTACAAAACATCACCCAGCAGTGAATCAAAGAACTCCTGCTGCTTGTTGTCTTTACCTGGAAACAAATTTAGGAAAGTTCATGTTGTGATGGCAGACACTCGAGCAGGCGGGGCTCGTGTTGTGGTCCCTGGGTTTGGTGTTTCTGATTGGCAGGTGTGTGTCACAAACCTCCTGCTATCAGAAGTGTGAATCTTTCAGTTGGTGGACCCCCGTCGTCTACAGTAGCAAAGCATCCTTTTAGTCCTGACCCATAGACTGAATCGAAAGACTTTCAGATTGTCTGTGAGGAAGCCCAGAGGTTTCTGAAAGGAAACTTTGAACCCTGCAGTCTGGGTTTAACACACGCCACCGTCTCTGTCAGTTAATGAAGCCAGGAAATGCTAATATGGTTTGTGTTGCTGTGGTGGGACAGGACTATCAGTCCAAGGTAAGACACCAGAGAACTTCAGTCAGGGCTTTCAGCTGTAGTTTCTCCTTCATAAGACAGTAAAAAATATGAAGAACAAAGCAAATATGAAGACTCAAAGAGTTGAAGCAAGGCGTCTGGACTAGTGAAGATTAGGCTTGAAGACGTTTCGCTGCTAATCCAAGCAGCTTCATCAGTTCTGAAAAAGCTGAAAAAAAATAGTCACTCCCACTGAGGTGTATATATTTGTTCCCCACCAGACAGTTTTTTCTGATGGAGCTGCTTGGATTAGCAGTGAAACATCTTCAAGCCTAATCTTCACTAGTCCAGACGCCTTGCTTCAACTCTATGAGTGAATATGACCTGGATGACTGAGAATCTCCACAGACAAATATGAAGACTTTCTTTATAGTCATGGAGCCACAGGCACTAAACTCAGGAAATGAACTATAAACCCAAACTTTGTGTTGCACATTCCTGATGATGTTTCCACTGAATCTGAGGGGCTGAGAATAGAAGTTGGACAGAAAATTGATTAAAGAAAATGTGGAGTTTGAGTGGATGTAATGAAGACTTGTAGAGGTGGAAGAAGAGAACAAAAACTCCAGAGTATCGATGCTCCAAAGTGGAAGCTCTTTTCTGTTTTACAACAAAGATGTGATGATGTTTCAATCAGATGAATTCATTTCCTCATGTTGACTCCAGTTTCACCCAGTGATGTTAACTGTGTGAATGATGGAGAAGAAGCTACAAGCTTCATGCTGACCATCACTGAGGTCACAGACTTTTCTACCACAGGAACTGAAGGCGTGTCCATTGTCTCGGGTTCTGCTTCTGTTTCCACCGTTCTCTCCTCACGTTGGGGGCGACTTCCTGCAGCTAAATGTCAGCTCAGCTCAGGATTTGATACTGAATCCAAGTTCACGTACTCTGAGGTCGAATTGAATCCAACAGCCACAACACAGAAACCACAGCAGGACGTCCACCAGCGGGACAGCAGCAGAAATCATGTAAAGTGTGATGGAGATGTTGTTGTCATGAATGTTGGAGCTCTGACAGCATGTTGTTGTGTTTGTGTGAAGGTGTGGGATCTGCTATGAATCAGTGTGAGGAGACAGAGGAGGGAGTCCCTCCCTCTAAAACCACTCTGTGTGGGGAACCTGACCAAAGCCAGACCAAAGCTCAGAGGTGAGATGAGGATCTCTAACTGTCCATGACTCTTCTCCATGTCACAGCTCAGCACTCACATCACTCCACCATCATTATTCACACTCAAAGCTCTGTGTGTGTTGTGTTGAAGCCACGAGCAGCAGCAGAGACCAGACGGTCCTGAACCTGAACCTGAACCTGAACCCAGGTGCGTGTCCATCAGGAGCCACCAGTTCGTGGTTCAACCATTCCACTTTAAAGGACGACTTCCTTCAGAGACTCAGTAAGTCAACACAGTCCCAGTTAGCAGGGACTTTCCCATAACTTACCGGGTGATCCTGGCTGCTTCAGATTCTTCTTCATTAACTTCATATTTCTTCATGTTTACTCAGTAGCTGCATGAGAGCAGGTAGTGATGATCATGGATTTGTTCTGCCCCACCACATGCTGTCCCTTCAGTTTGATTGTTCCATCTAATCAACTCATCAAGTGGTTAAAGTGTGAAAGTGAACAAAATGGATGAGGTTGGATTTTATTTTCCTTTTTTATATTATAAAAGATTCAGAGCAGTTTGTTGTTCACTCTCACTACAGAGCTGGGGTGAACAATTGAAATCAGCCAATAGCACATCTGGACTGTTGACTCCTTCAGGCTGTTCATTTGAGGTACATGACATCAGGGTCAGTTAGAGTCCACATCAGAAAGCAAAGGGAGGCTTCCAGTGTGTCGTCATCACATTCACACTGAAGTCAAAATGCTGTTTGCTGACGAGCACATTAACTGTCCCCTCAGTCCTGCATGAAGGCTTGCAAATCCTCATGAGACAGAGGAGCGTCCCCTGCTGTCCTCCTGCCTTTGTCATGTCTCCCTGGAGAGCTCCTGTTCCCTCCTCTTCCTCTCTCTGACCTTCACTGAGATGCTCACATCTCCAGGAGTTAGAGGCAGAGCTTTGAATGTTTTGTCTCCAGCTTGAGCTTGTCTCCATCAAAGTGAAGGATTAGTTTGTCTGTGTGTTTCTATCAGTGTGGACCAGCAGACAGCAGACTCTCCTGTACCCAGCTGTGTGTCCATGAAGAGTGATGATTCCATGTTTCGACCTGTTAACTTTAGAGGTGAATGCAACTCTGCTAAAGGAAGGTAAGAGTTTAAAGCAGACGAGTTTGATATTTTGCAGCTTCTCCTTCTATCAAGTCAGCCCACAAAGAGACTCCAGTGGCTCCAGATTTGTCATTACAAAGTTACTGTAAGGCAGCTGCTCGGTGGTCTCAGTCTGCTGATTCCAGCAAATTTTTTTTCAAACTCATTTTGTTTCCTGTAGCCTTTTCAGTTTTCTGTAAGCAGGAGATTTAGTCCACAGAAACACATAAGTTTTCCAGGAAATTTGGATGAGACTTGTAGTTTGACCAACCACACACTTTGTCAGCAGGTGACAGTGAGCTGCTTCTTAGACCAACCTGAACGTGGCCTCATTGGTGCCAGAAAACTGCATCAGCTGATCCTTGAAAAGCAACAAGTGCTAAAATGTGTGTAATCATCATACGTCCTGTTTTCTCCACAGAGTTCAGCAGCAACAGTCAGATGTTCTCGGTGGTCAGTCTGTCCAGCAGAATCCAGCAGACCTGGACTCCATATTCATGGTGTGTAAATGTCCAGCAACAACTTTTACCTCAGTTCCAACTCAAATCAATACAATTTTTTTATCTTTGCTTTATTCTTTTCCAGCATCTTGAGGAGAATGTTGTCACTTTTGTGAAGAATGAGCTGAAGAAGTTCCAGAAGGTTCTGAGTCCAGATTACCCAGAAAGCTTAGAGAGGCAGAGTGAGGATGAGGAGGTGTTGGATGGTGAGGATGAAGAGCAGAGGAGCAGCAGCAGCAGAGACGCATTCCTGAAGATCACACTGCACTTCCTGAGGAAAATGAAGCATGAGGAGCTGGCTGACTGTCTGTTGAGCAGTAAGAGGATTTTCCACACTCCACTTTTCTCACATTAACACCAACATCCACTCACTGATTTGTTGTGTTTTCATTCAGGAACTGTTGCTGCAGTTTGTCGACGTCAGCTCCAATCTAAGCTGAAGAAGAAGTACGAGTCTGTGTTTGAGGGGATTGCTAAAGCAGGAAACCCGACCCTCCTGAATCAGATCTACACAGAGCTCCACATCACAGAGGGAGGGACTGCAGAGGTCAATGAAGAACATGAGGTCAGACAGATTGAAATAGCACTCAGGAAAACCAGAAGACCAGAAACAACAATAAGACAGGAAGACATCTTTAAAGCCTCAGCTGGAAGAGATGGACCAATCAGAACAGTGATGACAAAGGGAGTGGCTGGCATTGGGAAAACAGTCTCAACACAGAAGTTCACTCTGGACTGGGCTGAAGACAAAGCCAACCAGGACGTCCACTTCACATTTCCATTCACTTTCAGAGAGCTGAATGTGCTGAAGGACAAAAAGTACAGCTTGGTGGAACTTGTTCATGACTTCTTCATTGAAACTAAAGAAGCAGGAATCTGCAGGTTTGAGGAGTTCCAGGTTGTGTTCATCTTTGACGGTCTGGATGAGTGTCGACTTACTCTGGACTTTCATAATAATGAGATCCTGACTGATGTCACAGAGTCCACCACAGTGGATGTGCTGCTGACAAACCTCATCAGAGGGAATCTGCTTCCCTCTGCTCGCCTCTGGATAACCACACGACCTGCAGCAGCCAATCAGATCCCTCCTGAGTGTGTTGACATGGTGACAGAGGTCAGAGGGTTCACTGACCCACAGAAGGAGGAGTACTTCAGGAAAAGATCCAGAGATGATGAGAAGCAGGCGAGCAGAATCATCTCCCACATCAAGACATCACGAAGCCTCCACATCATGTGCCACATCCCAGTCTTCTGCTGGATCACTGCTACAGTTCTGGAGGATGCGCTGAAGGCCAGAGAGGGTGGAGAGCTGCCCAAGACCCTGACTGAGATGTACATCCACTTCCTGGTGGTTCAATCCAAAGTGAAGAACATCAAGTATGATGGAGGAGATGGGATAGATCTACACCGGAATCCAGACAGCAGGAAGATGATTGAGTCTCTGGGAAAACTGGCTTTTGAGCAGCTGCAGAAAGGCAACCTGATCTTCTATGAATCAGACCTGACAGACTGTGGGATCGATATCAGAGCAGCCTCAGTGTACTCAGGAGTGTTCACCCAGATCTTTAAAGAGGAGAGAGGACTCTACCAGGACAAGGTGTTCTGCTTCGTCCATCTGAGTGTTCAGGAGTTTCTGGCTGCTCTTCATGTCCATCAGATGTTCAACAAATCTGGTGTCAATCTGCTGGCTGAAGAACAAACAACATCCCAGGAATCTGAGACAAGAACAGACGAATCTGAAGAGACACAGCTATACCAGAGTGCTGTGGATGAGGCCTTACGGAGTCCAAATGGACACCTGGATTTGTTCCTTCGCTTCCTCCTGGGTCTTTCACTTCAGACCAATCAGACTCTCCTACGAGATCTGATGAAACACACAAGAAGTATCTCACAGACCAATCAGGAAACAGTCAAGTACATCAAGAAGAAGATCAGTGAGAATCTGTCTCCAGAGAGAATCATCAATCTGTTTCACTGTCTGAATGAACTGAATGATGGCTCTCTGGTGGAGGAGATCCAACACTCCCTGAGGTCAGTAAGTCTCTCCACAGATGAACTGTCTCCTGCTCAGTGGTCAGCTCTGTGCTTCATCTTACTGTCATCAGAAGAAGATCTGGACGTGTTTGACCTCAAGAAATATTCTGCTTCAGAGGAGGTTCTTCTGAGGCTGCTGCCAGTGGTCAAAGCCTCCAGCAAAGCTCTGTAAGTGAACACACAACTGCAGGTACTGACTGGATCACATGTGACGGGTTGTTCTCGAATAATGTGTTTTGGTCAAATAAGAGTCGAAAAATATAGTTGATAGGTTGATCAGTTGAAAAACCTGAAAATTTTTAGAATCACATCAAAGATCAAGAGCCAAAATGCAGACTCTGATGCAGAGTTGAGGTGAAGAAGAGGAACTTTAATGAACTTTAATAAAACAGAAGTGTGTCCTGGTAAAAATGGTCCAAACAAAGAAGATCCAGAAACCATAAGCAACACTGGGAACATCAGAAAACACAGAACACAGGGTTTGCCAGGGAACTCACTTTCGCTGACCCTCCACAGGAATGAGATGAATTAACTTGTGAAGGGTGACCCATAACAGTTATACACTTTTATATTTTTATTGTCATTTTATTACTCAAATAACTACCGCTGTGAGTCATATCAAATATAAAATGAAATGTTTTCTTATATGTCCTGTATGTTTTGTTTAGGCTCAGTGGCTGTAATCTGTCAGAGAGAAGCTGTGAGGCTCTGTCCTCAGTTCTCAGCTCCCAGTCCTCTAGTCTGAGAGAGCTGGACCTGAGCAACAACAACCTGCACGATTTCGGATCGAAGCTGCTGTCTGCTGGATGGAAGAATCCAAACTGTAAAGTGGAGACTCTCAGGTCAGGATTCAGCTTCTGTTTCAGAGATCGGCCTTTACATCCAGACTGACATTGTATTTAAAAACAGATGACCAACATTTGTAGTATTTAACAGTGTAGATTATCTAAATACTAAAAACACTGTGCTACCAATTCTGTCCAAGAGATCAATTTGGAACGTCCACAATCTAATTCTCAGGCTAATCACAGACATTGTGGTATTTAAGGTCACTTCTTCTTCCAAAATTTACATAACCTGATTGATGAGCAGATCCACATGACCTGAACAGATCGGTAAAGTGAAGGCACAAACTATACAGCAGAAAGAAGAGATACTACACTTTTCATATTTTATATATTTCAATATTTTATATATAATGTTTTTTTGTTTTCTTCATAACTAACCTCTTTCCAACATTTTGTCTTCATTATTATCTCATTACTGTGTGGCTCAAAGAGATGATTTGCTGTTTTGTTGTCAAGACAGTGACAATACAATTTACTACAATACAAACAATGTATTGTCATTATACTTACTGTACAATTTAATTTGGTTGGTTCTTCCTAATGTGCTCACAACAATTACACGAGCACCATTCATCACAACATTCACATTCACATGTAATTAAAAATGAAGTACAGAATAACAGATTAAACAGTAAAGAGATATTGCAATGTTAAGATCAATACATTGCACTGTCAGAACAGATATTTGACCTGATATGTGGGTGTGTGTGTGTGTGTGTGTGTGTGTGAGATCCCTGGGGTTGAAATTGGGATAAGACAGACAAGACTCAGCAGTGTCGTATTACTGCCCTCTAGTGATAGTTCCTCATTAACTTAATCGGGACAGCCAGTGAGATATGATATATTTTATGTTGTATACAATAGAAACCGTATCAGTGTTTGTCTTTATCGCTAACTCTCCTTCAGGCTGAATGGCTGTAATCTGTCAGGGAGAATCTGTGAAGCTCTGTCCTCAGTTCTCAGCTCCCAGTCCTCTAGTCTGAGAGAGCTGGACCTGAGCAACAATGACCTGCAGGATTCAGGAGTGAAGCTGCTGTCTGCTGGCCTGAAGAGTCCAAACTGTCAGCTGGAGACTCTGAGGTCAGGATTCATTTTTAATTTTACATACAGGATAATGTCTCTAATGATAGATAGATATACTTTATTGATCCCAGGCTGGGAAATTACAGCCAGGCTGGCAATAACCAGCCATTGGGAGATACCCAGCTTCTGTAGCTTTTTATTGTGCAGAATTTACTGAAAAACAATGAGGCTCTGCACAACTCTGTGCAAGAAAATTTCACAATATCTTTACTACTTATTATTATTTTCAAACTCTGTTGCAGAGGCACATAAATATTTGAGTACATATTTGTGTGTCTCCAGGTTATCAGGCTGTATGATCACACAGGAAGGCTGTACTTCTCTGGCCTCAGCTCTGAGATCCAACCCCTCCCAGCTGAGAGAGCTGGACCTGAGCTACAATCATCCAGGACACTCAGGAGTGGAGCTGCTGTCTGCTGGACTGCAGGATCCACACTGGAGACTGGACACTCTCAGGTATGAACATACAACAAGAGCTCACACACGTTTGTCTGCCTCCTAACTAATGTGGCGACACACACGAGTTGGGGGGTATTCTTATGGGTTGATGCCACCCTGGAAATTGCACCCAAGGAAACAACAACGTACCAAGTCAGACACTCAGGTCCGTTACTTACGAGGCAAGAGACGGGGTTCCGATACTAAATACTAAAAGGTGGGGCGAAAAGGTGGTGAAAGAGCAGGAGAAGAGCACCCTAGTCCCTCATGTTCTGTGCACACACACTCACATGAGGGGGAAACAAGTAAAACCAGGGGCCACACAGCACGCAAACAAGGGGAACACCGACACCAGGACACCACTGCAAGCTCCAGCACCTAAAAGAAAAAAAACAAGAAAACAACTGAATGAAATGATTTGAAATGATTGATTGAAAACAACTATACACAAAACAATCAGAAATTAATCCTAGAGAAAAAAGAAAGAAAAGAAAATCTTCAAGATTACCCCAACAAATAAGTCAAAATTAATCCTAATTAAACAAGAACCAGAAAAACAAAGAACCAAAATAAAAGAGTAAGCCAAGGCGTATCCTCCCGGCATGTCAGTGGGGCACAGCGAGGCAGCGCCGCGCATGACCACACAAGGTTACACGGAGTCAGGCCAGGCAGTGCAACACCTGAGAAGATGGGTGTACGAAGCAGTAGCGGATCTTCGTCCCCGTCACGCAGCACAATCAGACAATTCAACACCTCACAGGAGAGGAGCTGGATACTTCATGCTCAACTAGCAGCGATATTTAGCCGTTTTCCGCGGCCATAAGTGTGGGGTCGGCAGTTCCCCTTACGCTAATCTCTTGAGCACCATCAACACAGATATCTGTGCCGGCGGTGGTCCGGACATGTAAGGTCCGTGAGGTGACCGGAAGCGGGAGGACCTCAGCGTCAAGGATCAAGAGGGAGACGAGGTGGAAACTGCCCTCATAAACAGAGTAGCTCCATGCGCTGAGCGCCAGGCAAACCACTCACCCACCTAGCTCTAGCAGTGGCGATTCTACATTGAATTACTCCCCAGGTGAGACCACCTCTGAGCACCCCCCCAAAAATATGCTCTATATAAATAAATGTGGCAAAAATATATACAATCAGATATATAAAACATCCATCCATCCATTTTCTATACCGCTTATCCGTCAGGGCCACGGCGGGGCTGGAGCCTATCCCTATAAAACAAACAATAATATAAAACCTTATGGTGAAATTAGATCTGGTGTTTGTTAAGACGAATTACTGTTGTATAAGCATAGCAAGCATCATAGCAAGAAGGCTAACAAACATATACCACCAATTAACATTAGCCCTTCATTCATGACATGGATACTGTGATCATACAGAGAGAACATAGCAAACCTTCATCTTTTGCTTGTTTCACCTCTTCTTCTTTTCTTTATTTTCTAAATCGGGCACCTGATATATAGAAGAAAGTCAAGGTGTGACTGACTTTAGCCATTTTATACAGTGGATCCCCCCGTTCAATTTGGGAGAGACCCAGAAGTGAACTGTCCCTCGCCCCTCCTCTTTCCCTTTCTCACACACAGCTTCAGTGCACGGCTCCTTCTCAGCAAGCAGGTACGCCTGCAGCTGCAGGGGGCGCCAATTTGCCGATTCCTCACACGGTGATATCAAAAATAATAGAAAACCATGTAGCGGCGCAGATTTTTTTCCAAGCGCTTCGTGCCACCCCCCCTTGTGTTAAGAAAAAATGCCCCCCGGGCGGCTGCCTGGTTCGCCCGTGCCTAAATCTGCTACTGAGCTCTAGGATGGGACCTCTCGTCCTGCTACCCTAATATCACATGAGGATCTGTTGTCCATCATTTACTGATAACCACACCCACTCTGTGTGACAAACAGTTGGGCCATAAGAATGAAATAATATAAAGTGTTGAAATATGAAATATAATGCAAAACCATCAAGAGGTTCAAAGTTCAGTCTTGACAATCTGTGTACCTTCATTCAGTTGATAAATTCTCTTCTTTCCATCACTGGTAACAAAAACTATGCATATGCTGGGGAACACAAGTATTCCAATCAAATTTTGGGGCCAGAGGAGTAACCATTATTATTAAGAAACACATATCATTTGATCACAGATGCACAATCGGGAATCCCAATGGTAGATTCATGATTGTATCAAGAACACTCAATGGTATTCCAGGAACCTTGATAAATATTTATGGTCCAAACTTGACAATTTAAAATCATATTGAGGTGGTAGCAAAAAGTGAAACTAAACAGTTGAGATTTTGTTTTACTTGTCTTTTTAGTAATGTCATTTCTCATGTTGTTAACTGCTTTCCTGCCTGTACAACATCCATTGCTCACCCTGAGGTTTCTTCCATTTTTTCCTGTTAAAGGTCTTTCTGGGAGTTTTTCCTTAGTCGATGTGAGGGTCGAAGGGCAGAGGATGTTGCTGATGTTATGTTAAGCCCTTTGAGACAAACTGCTTGTAAAAATGGGCTATACAAATAAAGTTGACTTGACTTGACTTGACTTGACAATCCATTGTTTTTACAAACAGTTCTGAACAGGATTCCAGATGTGGGTGACACAAACATTATAATTGGGGGGTGACTTCAACTGTGTAACTGACGACTCCTTAAACAAGCAGTCACAGAAGGTACCAGTAAATAGCAAATGCAGTAAGGTCCTAAAAAACATAATGCACAGTCTAAACCTTGTTGATATCTGGAGACTGTACAACCCGGCCACTAGAGCCTATTCCTTTTTTTCCCCAGTACATAATTCTTACTCGAGGATCGACTTCATGCTGTTAGACTCAATTGGATTAAACTGATTCCCAATGTTGTAACCTCGCATTACCATAATATTTTGATAAGTGGCCAGGCTCCAGTGTCCCTTGATATCAGATTTAAACACTGTAAGAGCACTCACACCTGGAGATTTGCTAACACAATCTTAAACGATAAAAGCTTCTTGAAATATATGTCAGAAAGGTTGCCAGAAATTATAGCTACAAATGACACAGGAGATGTTGACTCGATACTCGAGATTATGGGAAGCTATTAAGGCAGTGCTCAGAGGCAACATCATTTCTTATATGGCAAGTAGGAAAAAACACAACCAGAAAAAATTGAAAAAAAAAAAATTAGAAAATTCATACCGAGTCTCATTAGGCCCCAACACCCTGAATTCAATAAGTCTGAACTGCTCTGATGTTGATGGTTTTTCTGTATGGCACAATAGAAGAATTAGAAAATTCATACCGAGTCTCATTAGGCCCCAACACCCTGAATTCAATAATCTCCCTGAGACAAGAATATAATACAATTTTATTCTCTCAGGTCAATAAGCAGTTAAATAGAATCAAACAGATGCAATTTGACATAAGTGACAAACACCAGAAACTACTAGCACGCCAACTGAGGCACATACAAGCCTTGCAGGCTATACACAGAATAAAATCAGGTTCAGGGACTATCCTGACAGACTCTAAAGAAATAAACACACATTACAGGGAATTCTATTCAAAGCTATACAAGTCAAATGGTAATCATGATACTGACAGAATTAAATCATTTCTTTCCCAACTAAACCTGCCTCAACTCAGCCCTGAAGCAGTAGTACTACTTGATAAAGAGAACTCTATCGAGGGCATTATACAAGCAATTAAAGAATCTCCAAAATACAAAACACTTGGGCTTGATGGGTTCACTATAGAATTCTACAAGTGTTTCTACAAGGAATTAGCACCGCTCGTGCTACGCCTGGTTAAGCACACTGCAGCAAGGGGCAGATTACCTCAAACGCTATATTGAGCAAACATCTCACTAATTTTAAATAAGGGCAGGGACGAGTTAGAAGCCTCATCCTACAGACCAGTGTTATTGATTCCAAATGAAACAAAATTGATTACCAAAATTCTGGCAAATCGTTTAAAAACACATATTCATACAATTGTGCATCCTTGTGGTAGAAACACTAGCTACAAAAAATACGCCAGCACCCAGGATATCACCTGTCTCTATTAAAGGGCAAGAACACCACCTTTTGCTTTATGTGGATGACGTATTATTGTATTTGTCTGACCCAAAAGAGTCCATCCCGTCGATCATGGAGGTATAAAACCATTTTGGCTCCCTTTCGGGCTTTCAAATTAACTGGGGTAAAAGTGAATTAATGCTTTACATTTAAATCAGAAATGCAGCTGTTTTGTCTTCATGGTGGATCTGAGTGTGAAGGTTGATGAAGATCATTGATGAGGATACTTCTGAAGGTTCATTCTGACTTTGTTTCCTCCTCCAGGATGGAACATGGTGGAGAGCAGAGGCTGAAACCTGGTCTGCGGAAGTGTAAGTGTGTGTTCACTTTGATTCATGAAAACAAGGCAGCACATGTTTAAGTAGTTTCAATCTAAAGCTTGTGTATCTGCATTCAGCTCTTAGTTTGGTAGAAAATCAATCAAGAACAAGATAAGTCACTGAAGTTTTGATCTAATGAACTGTTAATGAAGCAACAAATAAAGCCATCAGGAGTGTTAGATGATAAACTCCTGCTGTATTGTGTCTTGTTCTCTCCATCAGATGCCTGTGAACTCACAGTGGACACAAACACAGTAAACACAAACCTCAAACTGTCTGACAACAACAGGAAGGTGATACGAATGAGAGAGGAGCAGCCTCATCCTGATCATCCAGAGAGGTTTGACTGCTGGAAACAGCTGCTGTGTAGAACTGGTCTGACTGGTCGCTGCTACTGGGAGGTCGAGTGGAGTGGAGGAGTTGACATATCAGTGACTTACAGAGGAATCAGAAGGAAAGGAGACACTGATGACTGTCTGTTTGGTTGGAATAATCAGTCCTGGAGTCTGAACTGCTCTGATGTTGATGGTTTTTCTGTATGGCACAATAGAAGAAGTACAGATCTCCCCTCCTCCTCCTCTGTCTCTCACAGAGTTGCAGTGTATGTGGACTGTCCTGCTGGCACTCTGTCCTTCTACAAAGTCTCCTCTGACACACTGATCCACCTCCACACCTTCAACATCACATTCACTGAACCACTATATGCTGGATTTCGGCTCTGGTCTGATTTTTCCTCAGTGTCTCTGTGTTCTGTGTAGGAGGGAGAGTCTTAGGGAAACAAACACACACAGTAGTGTTTAGTTTGATGTTTTCAGTACTTTACAATCTGAACTGATTTCTCACATAAATAAGCATCTTTATACAATGAAATCAGACACCAGACTCTCACATCATCTAAAGATTTTTTCCTGATCACTTTAATATTAATGTTGATGTTATTGGTGTGTAATTGATCCTGGGAAGGTTGAAACCTGTCAGAAATCCTTCAGAGTCATTTCCACAGTAAATATGTGTATATGAATGGATGGAGGTGAGTGTCAGTGTTCCAGGGAGAAACATGTTGTGGAGACATTCTGACACTTCTGTCCAAAATAAACTCATATTGTAAAACATCAAAATGTTCATTTTCATGCATTTCGTCTTTATTGTTCACTTCTGCTGTTTGTCTTAGATTTGGGCTGAATGAAATGTTTTAGCACTACACTTCCCACTGTTCTTTGGAATACTCACCAAAGAACAGGACCACGACACATCTCCTGTAGAGGTTGCAAGCTGGGTTCTAAGGAAGGTCAACAATTTCAGTTGGCCCTCCCTCAGGTGAAAGGAACCATACAAAGGAGCAGAAGCTACATCATACTGTGTGAAGGTATGGCTGACATAGGACAGACTAAGCAACTGGATCCATAAGACACATCGTGCACTAACCCAAGACCCTACAGAGAGAACACCGACTGAGTTTCGGACTGATTTGAGAATCTCGCAACCATGACTACGACTCTAGAAATGACACCATACCAGAGACTGGACAGACCTCCACTGACGAGACTCTCCAAAAAGACTCCACTATGGAGACTAGGCTGTAGTACTCGAGCGGCTGTAACTGTATTGGTTACATTAACATTTGTCATCATGACACCGATTCTGTGGTGGGAAGGCCAACGATTGAACAGACAAGTACTCCACAATACATTCAGTTCAATTCAATTCAGTTTATTTATATAGCGCCAATTCACAACAAAAGTTATCTCATGACACTTTCCAATTTGAGCAGGTCTAGACCAAACTCTTTAATTAAATTGTAAATAGAGAGAGCCCAACATTCCCCCTTGAGCAAGCACTTGGCGACAGTGGCGAGGAAAAACTACCTTTTAGAAGGCAGAAACCTTGGAGCAGACCCCGGCTCAAGATGGGCAGCCATCTGCCTTGACCGGCTGGGTTGTGAGAGAGAGAGAGAGAGAGACAGAGAGAGAGAGAGCAAGGGAGAGAGGCAGAGGGGGTGGGGTGTGAGAGAAGGAGCACACAAGCAGAGATGCATAGCAGCAGTAATAATACCAGAAGTATCGGAAATGTAGATAATGACAATGAAGTATACAGAAGGTATTATGGTGATTTTGATAACAATAGCAGTAACAATAATGGTAGTAGCTGTACTGAGTTGTAACAGATTTAAATCAAATTATGACTAAACAGTAGTAATTGCAGCAGGTTTTGAGCAGGACCACAGCAGGACCACAGCAGGAGGTCCAGTCATGAACGACAGAAATCTGCGGGACAAGAAAGCACAGGGACTCCAGGGAAGAAGTTGAGTTATTAATATGCATTAATGGGACATGAATGTGTGCAGAAGGAGAGGGAGAGGAAGAAAGAGTGCATCATTGGAGGGCCCCCGGTAGTCTAAGCCTATAGCAGCACAACTAGGGGCCGGCCTAGGCCAGCCCTAACTATAAGCTTTGTCAAAGAGGAAAGTTTTTAGTCTACTCTTAAATATAGAGAGGGTGTCCGCCTCCCGGACCGAAACCGGAAGATGGTTCCATAGTAGAGGAGCTTGATAACTAAAGGTTCCCAATCTACTTTTGAGGACTCTAGGAACCACAAGTATCCCTGCATTTTGGGAACGCAAAGTTCTGGTGGGATAATAGGGTACTATTAACTCTTTAAGATAGGATGGTGCCTGACCGTTCAGGGCTTTACAAGTGAGGAGGAGAATTTTAAAATCTATCCTGAATTTTACAGGTAGCCAATGTAGAGAAGCCAGAACAGGAGAAATATGATCTCTCATGCTGGTTTTTGTCAGTAGTCGTGCTGCAGCGTTCTGGATTAGCTGGAGAGTCTTTATGGATTTATTGGGGCAGCCTGATAGAAGGGAGTTACAGTAATCCAGTCTAGAGGTAATACATCAATTCCTTCCCCCACTGATCCACACCATAGGGTCAGACAGTCCTCCAAAACTTGAACTGGGGTGACCACATTGCAGTGCAACCAGAGTCAAGAGGTGTTGTACAATTCAGGGTCTGCGATGTCATGAACTGAGAATCCTCCAAATTCACTGGGCCAAAATATATCTGTACAACCAAACCATGGACATGGAGGAAAGTTGTGCCCTAGCTGGCATTTCGTTATAGCTAGTACGGGAAAAGATTATGGATACAAAGGGAAAATTCATGAATGAAATTCGAAATTCCTGATGACTGATTCAATTCAGTTCAATTCAATTTTATTTATATAGTACCTTATACAATCAAAATTGTCTCTAGGTGCTTTACAGAAACCCAGAGCCTGAACCCCAGAGCAAGCAGACAGTGGCAAGGAAAAACTCCCTTTTAACAGGAAGAAACCTTGAGCAGGACCCGGCTCACAAGGGAGAACTACATCATACATAACAAAGGATAGACATGACAGGTTGTTATAATTAGAATTCTGAAAGACTATGTATTGTATGTATTTGTTTTTTAGCTGATATGTTGTTTAAGTTAGTTATAATAGCACCACATAGAAAAATGACATGGGCAGATGTTGACAGTAGACACTGGGTTTGTCACTGGGTTTGTCAGGGGGCCGGATGCAGTTCAACATGTAGATCTGGATGGAGAGATACCTGTTAGGATTGTGGCCGAATTTTCGGCTATCTTCCCTTTTGTTTTGGTCTTTTTTTTGTTATTCTTTTTCCTTCAGGCACGCCGGGGACAGCCGTGTCGGCAGGACGGGGAATTGGAGCTGAGTGCCATCACCTGTGTCATTTTGCTCACCTGTTTCCTGTTCTCCGCTCCTTATTTAAGGACCTGGTCTGCTTCCACTCTCCGCCAGTTCTTCAGCTTTCCTTCGCGGTAGTACTTGGCAAAATTCTAAAACTCCTCCTGGAAAAGACCTTTTGTCTCCTGATAATCTGTTTCTTTCAGATCGCCAGCTCCAGTTCCCCGCCCGGCAGTGACGGCGCCCTTCGTTGTGTTTTTCTCCTCTGAGACCCTCCGTTTGAGGACACTTTTCGTTGTGTTTAAAACCCTCCTTTTGAGGACACCTTTTGTTGTATTTTTACCCTCCGTTTGAGGACACCTTTTGTTGTATTTTTACCCTCCGTTTGAGGACACCTTTTGTTGGTTTTGTGTGAATAATTCTCTTTGTGAGAACCCGCACCTGGATCCTCCTTCCCTCCTGATATAGTTCCTAACAGAAGAACTGGCCATGGACTCGGATCCAGCGGGTTCAGCTGAGGGGTATAATCTCCGGGACATCCTCTCACGTCAGGGGGTTTTACTCGGACAACACGAGCAGACGCTCAGTGAACTCCGGGCGGAGAATAGCCCACTCTTGAGAGCTGTGAATGATCTTTCGTTGCAAATCTCCACTTTTACCTCTCGTTCACCATCCACAGTCTCATCCCAACTCCAGCCTCCGTCGCCCTTCGAACCACACACCGCTGACCCGGAACCCTACGACGGGACGTTGGGGAGATGCAGAGGATTCCTATTGCAATGCTCCCACGTCTTCGCTCTGCGCCCCCAGAGCTATCGTTCAGATAAGTCGAAGATTTTTTTTGTTGTTGGTTTACTTCGGGGCAGGGCGCTGGAATGGGCAGAAGCGGAGGATTCAGGGAGCCCACTCTCCCTCAGGACCTACCATGATTTCATTGACACCTTTAAAACCGTGTTTGATCTTCCTGATTATGCTGGTAATGTCTCCCAACGACTCCTGCAGATTTCCCAGGGCTCGTCTTCAGTCGCCGATTACTCCATTCGGTTCCGTACTCTGGCGGCGGAGGCAGGCTGGGACGAAGGAGCACTCCGTGGCATCTTCCTCAAGGGTCTTAACGATCAATTAAAGGATGAATTAGCCGTTCGTGACGAACCTACCAGTCTAAATGATCTCATTAATTTTACCATCAGGCTGGACAACCGTCTAAGAGAGCGCCGAAGAGTGAGGCGCTCCCGCTGGGAGGCTTCCCCTAAGCACCCCCCATTGTCTCCAGTTTCCTCAGTCCAGCCGTCCTTCCCTCCCGTTGGAGATGAGCGCCAGGATAGTTCCGAACCTATGCAATTAGGAAGGACTCGCCTCGCCCCTGAAGAGAGAGAGCGCAGGATCAGGGAGGGAAGGTGTCTCTATTGTGGGGAGAGGGGTCATCATATTTCGGTTTGTTCCATTAGGCCAAAAGAAGGGGCTCACCTGTAGAAGCGGGGTTACTGGTGAGTCCAACCACCTTTAAACCTAGTTTAAACCCCCGTATTTCTCTCCCTGTCACCATTAATTTTGGGTTAAGCTCCATTTCTGTTTCTGCCTTAGTTGATTCTGGTGCGGATGGGAATTTCATAGATGTTCAGTTTTGTTTACAGAATCAGTTATCCTCCTCACCTGTAGGAGTTCCCATTCCGGCCACAGCGCTAGACGGACGTCTGCTGGCGTGCGTCACCCACCAGACACTTCCTGTGGAGGTGATCACTTCCGGGAATCATTGAGAGCGTATAAGTCTCTTGGTGTTGCCCTCTCCTAATTCCCCGGTAATTCTCGGCTTACCCTGGCTCCGTCTTCATAACCCCCATATTGATTGGGAATCAGGTAAGATCCTCAGCTGGAGTGCTAACTGCCACGCCAGGTGCCTCAAATCGGCGTCTCCCTTGTCGGCGTCGGTTAGCATTCCGGCTACGGCTCCTCCCGACCTCTCTTTAGTCCCTCCGCAATATCACGATTTGACCTGTATAGTTTGTCACGTCCCGAGAGAGAATCTATGGAGAGCTATATTCAGGAGTCATTAACAGCAGGCATCATTCGCCCGTCATCTTCCCCTCTTGCGGCCGTTTTTTTCTTTGTTAAAAAGAAGGACAACACCCTCCGTCCTTGTATTGACTACCGAGGTCTTAATCGTATTACTATACGAAATAAATACCCTCTCCCCCTCCTGAACTCCGCCTTTGAGCTCCTTCAGGGGGCTCAAGTGTTCACCAAGCTCGACTTACGTAACGCCTACTATCTGGTTCGAGTTCGTGAGGGGGATGAGTGGAAGACGGCATTCAACACTCACCTCGGCCATTATGAGTACTTGGTGATGCCGTTTGGGTTAACCAACGCTCCGGCCGTTTTCCAATCGTTTATTAATGATGTTTTACGCGACTTCCTAAACCGGTTCGTTTTTGTTTACCTCGATGACATTCTGATTTTTTCTCCCTCTCTAGAGTCCCACTATGCACACGTCAGAGCCGTCCTCCAATGGTTACTTGAGAATAAACTTTTTGTTAAAGCAGAGAAGTGCCAGTTCCACACAAAGTCCACCAGCTTTCTGGGTTTCTGCATCGGACCAGGTCAGGTTAAAGCTGATCCGAAAAAGGTACAGGCAGTGGTGGAGTGGCCTAGCCCCACAAACAGACGTGAACTCCAACAATTTCTTGGGTTTGCTAATTTCTACCGTCGCTTTATCCGTAATTACAGTCAGGTGGCGGCTCCCCTTACTCGTCTCACCTCCACCCTAAGGCCTTTCCTCTGGTCTCCGGAAGCTGAGTCTACCTTCTGTACCCTGAAAGATCTGTTTTCCAGTGCTCCCATCCTTATCCAACCAGATCCGTCTTCACAGTTTATTGTAGAAGTAGACGCTTCAGACTCAGGGGTGGGGGCGGTCCTTTCCCAGCGAGCAGTGGACGGCAAACTTCATCCGTGTGCTTTCTTTTCCAAGCGCCTATCCTCAGCTGAAAGGAACTATGACGTAGGAAACCGGGAGTTGTTGGCTGTCAAGCTAGCTCTCGAGGAATGGCGACATTGGCTGGAGGGGTCTGAACAGCCTTTTTTAGTTTGGACAGACCACAAAAACCTATCTTACATCCAGACGGCCAAGAGACTTAATGCCCGTCAGGCACGCTGGCAGCTGTTTTTCACCCGCTTCGACTTTACCTTAACTTACAGGCCTGGTTCTCGGAACACTAAACCCGATGCTCTCTCTCGCCAGTTTTCTTCGTCCCAGACTTCGGCTGGTCCTGAAGAGATCCTGCCCTCCTCCCGAGTGGTGGCAGCCATTACCTGGGGAATCGAGGACTCGATTCGAGAGGGACTACAGACCGATCCAGATCCAGGTAATGGTCCACCTAACCGCACTTATGTTCCTTTGGCTGCTCGTTCTCAGGTCCTGCAGTGGGCCCACTCCTCCAAGTGGGCATGTCATGCTGGGGCTCCTCGGACTCTGATTATCCTCAAACGCCGTTTCTGGTGGCCTTCCATGGGTAATGAGGTCCGGGAGTTTGTGGCAGCTTGTCCAGTCTGTGCTCGGGGAAAGACCTCTCATCGCCCTCCCGCGGGCCTCCTTCGTCCCCTGCCGTTGCCCTCTCGACCCTGGTCCCACATTGCTTTGGACTTCGTCACCGGTCTTCCACCCTCTGAGGGTAACACCGTCATACTCACCATTGTGGATCGATTTTCTAAAGCTGTACATTTTGTCCCGTTAACTAAGCTTCCCACTGCCTCAGAGACTGCACAGCTCCTCGTCCACCATGTGTTCCGACTTCATGGTATCCCTGGTGACGTGGTGTCTGATCGGGGCCCGCAGTTCACCTCTAGGGTGTGGTCAGCATTCCTCCAGGCGTTGGGAGCTACTGTTAGTCTTTCGTCTAGTTACCATCCCCAAACTAACGGGCAAACCGAGTGGGCTAATCAGCATTTGGAATCCACCCTGAGATGTGTGGCGGCCTCAAACCCATCCACCTGGAGTGCCCATCTTCCCTGGGTGGAATACGCCCACAACTCCCAAACCAGCGCCGCCATCGGTATGTCTCCCTTTGAGGCGTCCCTTGGATACCTACCCCCGCTGTTTCCGGCCCAGGAGGACGAAATTGCGGTTCCCTCCGTGCGACTTCACCTTCGGCGTTGCAGACGGGTGTGGGATGAGACTAGACGGGCCCTGCTTCGCTCCACTCAGGCAAACGAGCGTTCCGCCAACCGTCACCGCACTCCCGCCCCCCCCTATCGGGAGGGTCAGTCCGTCTGGCTTTCTACCAAGTCTGTTCCCCTACGCACCGAGTCCCGCAAACTTTCCCCTCGCTTCATTGGTCCCTTCTCCATCCTGAAAGTCATAAATCCGGTGACGGTGAAACTCCGGCTGCCTGCCTCCATGCGGATTCATCCTGTGTTCCACGTTTCCCAAGTAAAACCTCACCTCTCCAGTGCTTTGCAGCCTCCCGCCACGCCCCCTCCGCCTCCCCGTTTGGTTGATGACGCGCCTGCCTACACGGTTAACCGGCTGTTGGATGTCCGTCGTTGGGGCCGGGGCCTCCAGTATTTGGTGGACTGGACTGGGTATGGTCCGGAGGAGCGGTCCTGGGTTCCTCGGTCCGCTATCCTGGATTCCCGCTTGGTCAGGGCTTTTCATTCCGCCCGTCCTCACGGGCCTGTCCGCCCGCCGAGAGGCGGTCGTTGAGGGGGGAGTACTGTTAGGATTGTGGCCGAATTTTCGGCTATCTTCCCTTTTGTTTTGGTCTTTTTTTTGTTATTCTTTTTCCTTCAGACACGCCGGGGACAGCCGTGTCGGCAGGACGGGGAATTGGAGCTGAGTGCCATCACCTGTGTCATTTTGCTCACCTGTTTCCTGTTCTCCGCTCCTTATTTAAGGACCTGGTCTGCTTCCACTCTCCGCCAGTTCTTCAGCTTTCCTTCGCGGTAGTACTTGGCAAAATTCTAAAACTCCTCCTGGAAAAGACCTTTTGTCTCCTGATCCTCTGTTTCTTTCAGATCGCCAGCTCCAGTTCCCCGCCCGGCAGTGACGGCGCCCTTCGTTGTGTTTTTCTCCTCTGAGACCCTCCGTTTGAGGACACTTTTCGTTGTGTTTAAAACCCTCCTTTTGAGGACACCTTTTGTTGTATTTTTACCCTCCGTTTGAGGACACCTTTTGTTGTATTTTTACCCTCCGTTTGAGGACTCCTTTTGTTGTAATTTACCCTCCGTTTGAGGACACCTTTTGTTGGTTTTGTGTGAATAAATCTCTTTGTGAGAACCCGCACCTGGATCCTCCTTCCCTCCTGATATAGTTCCTAACAATACCTGTAGGAAGATGCAGAGAGAGAAAGAAATGGAGGGAGAAACACAAAACTACGAGGAGAACTGGACACACAGTTAGTGACATAAAATAATGAATATATGTTGATCTGATGAGAGGAGAGGAGGGAAGAGGAAGAACAGGAGAGGAGGTGGGGGAGTAGAGATGGTGGTGGTGTTGTGGAGGTGGGGAAACTGCTGGGTGGATCATGTTTGTGTCTATAGCAGCATAGCTATGATAGAGATTAAAGATTAACAGTTAGTCAGACCTATTCTACCTGTGGTTATATATCAAGAAGTGACTGTAACTATGCCTACCAGCCCTACACACTTTGTTTGACGCTAACTATACGCTTTAAATATATACAGAATAAACTATAAAACAGAAAAGTTTTAAGTCTAGTCTTAAAAGTGGAGGTGGTGTCTGCCTGTTGAACTCAGACTAGCAACTGGTTCCACAGTAAGGGTTCCTGATAGCTAAAGGCTTGTCCTCCCATTCCAGTTTTATGAATTCTGGGAACTGCAAGTAAACCTGCACTCTGTGATCTGAGTGATCTATTGGGAATATATGGGACTATTAGATCCTGCAGGTATGATGGGGCTAGTCCATTTCGGGCCTTATATGTAAGTAGGAGAATTTTAAAGTCTACTCTGAATTTTGCTGGAAGCCACTGAAGAGAAGCTAAGATGGGGGAGATATGATCTCTTTTACTGATTCATGATTGCATTCTGGATCAGCTGCAGTAATTTTGACAATTTGGATAATAATGAATAGCAGTAGTCCAGCCTAGAAGTAACAAAAGCATGGACAAATTTTTCAGTATCACTCTGAGAGAGGACACTCCTAATCTTAGCAATATTACAGAAGTGAAAGAAGGAGATCTGTTTAATATGATGGATCAATGTCACGTCCTGATCGAAGCTAACATCGAGGTTCCCCACAGCCGTACTGGAGGCCAAAGTAATGCCGTGCAGAGAAAGAGAATATTATCAGATATTCTAAGATGTTTGAGGCCAGCAACAATGACCTCAGTTTTGTCTGAGTTTAATGATAAATAATTGGTGGTCATCCAGGCCTTTATGTCCTTAAGACATGGAGCCTGGCTAACGAATCTGTTTCTTCAGACTTTAAGAATAAGTATAGCTGGGTGTCATCAGCATAACAATGAAAGTTTATGCCATGAATAATATTTCCTAGAGGGAGCATGTATAAGGTGAACAGGATAGGCCTGAGCACTATCTGATATGATTTAAAGCAGCCTAGTGCTGTCCCTGTGATCCTAGTCTCATGTTCTAATCTGTGTAATAAAATGCTGTGATCGCTGCTTTTGACACTGTTCCAGTAGAACGAGTATGGAGACAAGCCTCCTCTGATGCTATGAGGAGGTCATTTGTAACTTTAACCAGTGCTGTTTCTGTGCTGTGATGGGCTCTGAAACAAGACTGAAACACTTCAAACAGACTGTTCCTGTGTAGGTGATCAGTTAACTGACTTAACTACTCTTTCATGTATTTTAGACAAAAATGGGAGGTTGGATATCGCCCTATAGTTTGCCAAGATGTCTGGGTCAATACTGGTGCATTACTAGTAATGCACCAGTGTTCCCATGCCTGCTCAGATGTCTACTGGTGGAAAAATTTATTGAGAAACACACTCCCTCCAAACTGGACAGGTAAGTGTATTAGCTTGTCATTAATAGCTCCAGTTAAAATCATCAAAGCCTCGGCATCAGACACAGCCTTGTGGCTACCCATAGCCAACTACGATTCCCTTCGCTCCCATAGGTCCAAACACAGCTTGTTTGATCTGTATTAGAGCTCCCCTACTTAGATGCAGTTGAAGTTCCCAGAGGTCTACCTGATGCCTATAAATTGGTTGATTGGTGTGAGACACATAATTTTCTCTTATGATTAGTCTGCTCATTGCAGAAATGTTATCAGTAGAGTTACAAAAGGTTGTACTCTCCTGGGAAAGAGATTGTTCCTGGTACCATTATGGTTACTCCTGATATGAAATGTTTAGCTTATGCTTTTGACATTATGATTGTTTCATTAAATCAACATTGCTCTGTTTACCATTTCCGCATGCCGGTGTAATGAAGAATTGCTAGCTCCCAGTAACAGATTCCACACTGGCATACATATGGGATGCACAACGTAATGAAGACATACTTACATATCCACTGTACAATTATGAGATTTTTATTTGTGTTGATATAATAGAATTATATCAAAAGGGGATACCTAAAAATCTCCTGGTTGTGTCATAGCTCATGGCGGATAGTCACTCACAGTTTAGTGGCCTGTTGAGGTGGCTGTTGCACAGAGTTGAGATACAATACAGAAATAATGTTACCACCTGTATTTGATTGACATACTAAAATTATGTCAAAAATGGGAAATGTTATAATTGGTCTTTACTCTGTACACTTTAGATTTGTATTTTTCTATTTAGTTCTATTTCGTGTTTTTTAGGTGAACAAACTGCTTGTAAAAATGGGCTATACAAATAAAGTTGACTTGACTTGACTTAACAATGGTTGGCCTGTTCCCGTCAGAGATAACTGACCAGGTTGCGAGTAAGTCCAACCTCTGTACGGGGCAGACACAGCCCAAGAAGATCCAGGTTTTTTCTGACTGAGATCCTGCAAGGGCTCCGTAACTCCGAGCTGTTGAAAGTGTCTTTTTATCAGCAACATTCACCAAATGAAAGCTAGAGAAAGCCAAAACGATCTCTTTAAACACTGTATACACCCAGTGCAACACAGACACAGGAGCTGCACACGCATGCTAATTCTTTAGACTGGTATTTCACTCTCAAAGAATTTGTTCAGTTCACAATTTTCAGTATACAAAAGAACTGGAATCCATGTCTGCCAAACCAGCCTTTTGCCTGCACTTGTCCATGCTCCTGTAAGTCACCCCATTTCTCCCTATTCAACGAACATAATTGTTAAATCTACTGTGAGGATATGGAGACAATTTAGACGATATTTCGGCCTACTGGTTCCTTCTCGACTGGCCCCGAGAAGGAACCACTTATTTCACTCTTCACTAGTAGATGGAGCGTTCTCTTCCTGGTGGGCGCGGGGTATCAGAACAATCAAGGACTTGTATAATGATGACATATTTTCATCTTTCCAGCAGCTTTCAGAGAAGTTGGTCCTTCCTAAAAATAACATTTTCAGATACTTACAAATCCTTAGTTTTATTAGCAATGTCTAAAGAGATCAGAGATCAGAGATCAACGAAGGGCATGATCTCTGTGTTATATAATCTCATTCACTCTTTAAACCCAGCCTCACTTCGTACTATTAGGATGCTATGGGAGAATGATTTACAATGTGAACTTACAGATGATGTTTGGGATGAGTGTCTGCGGCTGGTCCATTCTTCCTCCATTTCTGCTGGGCACGTGTTGCTACAATGTAAGATTATTCATTGCTTTCCTTTTTCAAAGGTGCGACTGTGTAAAATATATGGTGACGTTGACCCTATTTGTGATAGATGTCAGTTCTACTATACTATTTTCATATGCTTTGGGTGTGCCCTTCCCTGAATACCTTTTGGTTGGAGATCTTTAATACTATTTCACAGATCACCTCGGTTTCTTTTACACCATCTGCAGTCACTGCCCTACTTAGAGTCACCCTCATACTGGCTATACCAAATCACAAGAAGAACCTAGTAGCTTTTGTAACCCTCTTAGCTAGACGCCTCATTCTTATGAAATGGAAATCCCAGACTCCACCAACCTGCCATGAATGGATAAAGGACATCATTTTTTACTTTATCAACATGGAGAAAATCCGTTGCACACTGAGGGGTCATCTTCCACATTCAGAAAAACATTGGGGCATTTTTTTTGAATAGGCATTCAATGACAGCATGTCAATTTTCTGATCCCGAGACTTTCGCGTTCTGCAGAGCTCAGCAGCGTCTCTTGCGATAAAACTGCGCGCATGCCTTCTGACTGCCACACACTGAACATGATGTCACCAAACTGTTTGATATGCTTTGACAAAAAATCCCAAACGCATTCATTTACAATGATATCGAACCAAAGGCAGCTGCAGATAGTCAAAGCTCAGAGGCCTGGAACAGCAAATGTTTGGCAGCTCTTCATTTCATAAATGACTCCCGCAAATCAATGGATTAATCTTCTGTCCATGACATCAGCACTAGTAAGTCGTTGACTTGGACAGACGCGAAGAATTGTTGAAAAAGGCCAGCGAAAGCAACGCAACCATTTCTTACAGCCCAGCCTCATCACTTACGCCAGCCGCCACTTGAAGCCATCGTTGTCGGCAGGATTCGAACCTGCGCGGGGAGACCCCAATGGATTTCTAGTCCATCGCCTTAACCACTCGGCCACGACAACACAGCAGTGTGTACTGTGTTCATCTCGTCTGTGTCGACCAGTAGCAGTTGGTATTGACGCGCTTTGACTATGTTTGCAGAGGATTTGAACATCTGATTGAAAAAATAAAAAAACAAAAACAAAACAAAGCAAAGCAGAGAACAATCTCATGGCATCAGGGCAGACAGAGCTGGGGTTTTGTGAGTGGTTGCACGCCACTCAAAATGTATCAGAAAAAAGTGAAACCCTGGGAATATAACATGGTGTCCACAGTGAACTCATTAACAACTCAAGAATAGAAACTTTTAGCAATTTTACTTCACATGGTGGGCTTGTAGTTGTTTCATTTTGAGTCTCACATGAGTCCATCTGCACTGGGAAGAGAGCAGGTAGGGGAATCATCAGAGTGACATGAACTGAACAGAACGTGTATGAAGCTCTACTCCCACACGAGAAATTGCACTTTGTGACATGAGCATTGTCCCAGAGGAAAAGGGAACCACTTGCGATGGCCGGGAATCGAACCCGGGTCAACTGCTTGGAAGGCAGCTATGCTCACCACTATACCACCATCGCTCTGCAAGAAATGCAAGAAAATTCCACTCCACTGCACGCTCAGCACTTTGTGGCAGGACTTCAGCAAAGAAGAGGAGGGAGGGAAAAGAAGAGGAGAAGAAGGGGGAGGTACATCAACAAGCAAAGAAAGCTCTGTAACTGCTGTTCACTCTCTGGTAGGAAACAGTAACAAAACTACTGACTGTATAAACTGCTTCCACATAGTCCAGCCTCTGCTTCATTGAGAACGGACACCTGAATTTTGACATAACACAGGTCAGCAACAATACTTCTCACTCCTACACGAGGAATTGCACTTTGTGATACGAGCATTGTCCCAGACAAAAAGCAAGCCACTTGCGATGGCCAGGAATCGAACCCTCCTCTGTCAACACTTATATGGCCCTATTAACACATAATGACGAGATCAAGTACCTCGTAAGGGACTTATAACCTGTTAACGACCTTAAAAGCCTAGACTGCACAGTCTGGCGAATGTTATCTGTCAAAAGCCCTCACTTTGAACATAAAGAATCCACTCAGGAAATCAAACCAAGGACAACTTGCGCTGATGTTATGTTAAGCCCTTTGAGACAAACTGCTTGTAAAAATGGGCTATACAAATAAAGTTGACTTGACTTGACTTGACATGCTTTGTACAGATGTATGTGATTGTACACTTCAGTTTGACCATAATAATAGCCATCTGTGTAACTGTCATATTCTTCATTTTGTATAGGTGACCTACCCTTTTTTGTCATTTTGTTTGTTTTATTATTATAAGTGTTTGTTTATATATTTATGTACAATTTTCTTACGCTGCAAGTGTGCTTTTTTTTTTATAACATCATTTATGTGTTGAAAATTCATTAAACAAAGTTGGAAAAAAAAAGTAGGGCTGTCAAAACATTAACGCGTTAATGAATTAAGGCTGTGCAAGTCAATGTGTTACTATCACACTTGCGTTAACTGACAATTGACAATTATTATTTTTTATTTTAGCGCGTTAATGCAGTTTTCTTAGTGAGCAACAGTTAGACAGCAAGTGAGCAACTGACTTTATGACCAGTGTTTGTCTCCCTTGTGTTAGTCAATTATGGTGAGACACTAATTTCAGGAGCTGGTTTATCTAACGTGGCAGATGTTCATGGAGGGCTGTTATTCTCTTCAGTCAGCCATTTGGTCCGTATCATATCAAGGCCTGGTGCAGCCCAGCTCTTAAAGGTAATGAAAATGCTAAACACAGATGACTGGAATGGAGTGGAATATGTGAGACAGAAATGAGACATCTCTCAGATGGAACTGTTGGTAATAGCGAAGATCCCTGCTGATCTCAGTGCTTCTCTTTTTTTAATCATTTCAGTCAGAGAAAGTAGGGCAAGGCCAGCAGCTGCACTGTAAAACCCACAAGAGAGAGGAGGAATGCATATTTCCTCTCCATTCATTCTTAATATGGCCTGCACACAATCTGATTATTTTTTAAAACATGTTTTTCTTTTGGCTTTATATAATGAAATTATGATGATTACCAAGCAGAGTTGAATTTTTGATTTTGATTTACCACTACATTAATAATTAAGGGGGTGGTGCTTTTAAAGCTTAAGCTGGAGTTACATAAAAGAACTCAGCGTCACCCCTCTGTGGTATTTGAAATGCAGGGATTGCATATTTTCTGCAACAATTATCCCTGTTTGGTTGGTAGAACAGAGAATTATCACATCTTTTTATGCTTCCAGCATAAGGCACAGAGCTTTTGGTTTTTCATTTTGGAGACAATATACACTGAGACAGGGACCCTGTTGCTATGGCAACCTTGAGGAAGAAGGATGGAGATAGTTACAGAGAGGGAGAAATGGGGCTAATTTAAATAGAGAATGTAACGGGAATGAATAAGAGAGAATATTTGTTTCCTGACTCTGATTCTATCGCTAAACCATTTCTTCAAGGTCTGCAGAGTAAAAACATCACCAATTTGTTTGAATGCTTTTAGGGCTAAATTAAGCCTAAGGCGATGATCACTGGCAGCAGTCAATATAGACACCAGTTTAATAAAGAAACAGTAAACCTTGACAAATCTGTGATTTCTCAGACTTTAAAGATACCTTGTTTTCGTGCACGAGTACTAAGACATTTGTGCAGTTCTATATATACAGATACAAATAGTCTGCTTGGAACAATAACGTGGATCTGATATGTCTTTTCCTGTCTTTTTTTTCATTAACAGCTTTAAAAAAGGCATCTACTCAGGCATCTCATTAAATATTACAAATAAATATGCAAATTTGTTCATTTCTAAAATTTTTCTGCTGGACACAAGATGTGTCCTACTTCACTGTAAGTTCACTCTCAGTGTATGTGCACTGGCAACTTCAAGTTACATCACACTTGAATAAGTTGCAAAATGGACTTGGATTGACTTCTAAATTAGTTGTGATGTCGCAAATCATGCTTTCCTCTTTAAGCAGATGAATGTGAAAAGCCTTCCAGTATCAAACTCTGTACATACATGATTGTCCACAGTGAAGGTCAAGCACTGAACTGTGAAGGGGGCCTTTAACAAGCAAGGATCCTGGTGTTACTTTTGATCTTACCCTTTTGATCAACACATTACCAGGATTGCAATTTTTGCCTTACCCAACATAGCTAAAATTAGGTCTTTCCTGTCCATTGCTGAAGCATAGATCTCAACTTATGCTTTCATTTATAATGAGTTGTTCTACTGTTGGCTAGTTCTAAAAGTCTTCATCAGAATGCTGCAGCAGAAATCATAACTGAAACCAAAACATTTTGTCACATTACACCAATGTTAGCCTTACTTCCTGTCATGTCAGATCAGACTTTAAGGTGCTTCTCCTGACACTTCTTCATATCCATCTAACCTTATGAAACTTTATATCCCAACTCGTGTACTACCCTTACAGAATACATGCCTCCTCTCTTTTCCCATATTATTCATCTCCCCACTGGCATCAGACAGTTTGACTCAAGTGAGGCCTTAAAATCTAAAATTAAAAGTTGTTTCCTTCCCTTAATTTTCACTTAAGTGTTTATTTTTCATTTAGTTTAATCCCCCTGTTGTGTTCATTTGTCAGGAACAGCAAAGATGTTCCCAGGTCAATTTGACCTGGTGCATATTTTATTATCCAAAATAAGGCTGAAAATAAAAAAAGAAAAATCCTCATAAGCATTGTTAATATTTAATTACTAACTCCATTACTATCTATTCTGTCAATATTTAGTGCGATGGTGTTCCTTACCTCTCACAGATGATGGTTCAATTTTTCATAAGAAAAAATACATGTTCAATGTTTTTTTAATGTTTCACCACTTTCAGTTTCACTTTTCTGACACCCTTTTACCCCCAGTTTGACTGCTGGGTCAGATTAACCCGAACAGTATCTATTTCTATTTCTATATCTAGTAACTATTTTTTCTTAATCTTCAAACTTTAACACGGGTCAGTTTGACCCGTAACATAACAGGAGGGTTAAACCTTACACCTATTAACAGCACCGTAACGGACCGTCAGCACCCTGTTGAGGACAGCGCTGCGGACGTTTAAGCATACAATTAAATTTGAAACTTCGAAGGACTGGCGCGACTCAAAGTGTCTGGGCAGGGGCATTGTAAAATAGGGTTATTTACTAATGATTTGTAACTTGCAAGTGCTGCACTCATTTATTTTTGTCACCAGTCGTCCACTTTCATCAGTTCAGTGAGCCCACGCATCACCAGTTAAAGGACCAATAGCTGATCAGATAAACTTCGGTTTACTGACTCCGCTGTTGTGTGGTGATAGTGTGGGACTCAAAAGAACTGAGGTGGATGTTTATTGGGCTCTTTCTGTCTCCTTCTTTCCTATCCATATCTCTCTCCCTCACACTTTTTCCCCGGCAGTGAAGCCACGGGCCAAGCATGCGATCACGAACCTCCTCAAGGAACACGTGATGCTCGAGGGTCCTCGCCCTTTGTCCTCCTTTGCTGCCACGTAAGCCACACCCTGCATGTCACTCTGCTGCCATCTTGGTTTTTGCTGACTCATCACTCACATGGTCACCTGCCATCTTGTTTCTTGCTGACTCACCACTCACAACAATAGAGCAAAAGCTGTGAAATTGTGATAAACTCTACATTTCTTTAACTTCTGGTTTCTTTTTTCCTTACGTTGCCAAGCTGTTTGAATCTCACTCCTCTCTCTTTTCTCTCTCTCAAGTTTTCTCTTTCTCCTCTTTTTTCACTCTCCTGGCAGCCGGTGCCTCCTCAGTTTGTTTTAATCTGGATCATGGCCTCTCAGGAGATTCAGCCTTTACTGTTCTCTTCTTCCTCCCTACGTTTACTTGTCGTCAAGTCTTAGAGAGCTACAGGTTAGCAATACAGATCTGCAACAAGTTTGATTTGTTGGATGGCAGAGTAGACTAAGCTGAGACTGGAGGGTTAGACAGCTTCTCTCTGCTGTTTTCAAAGGCCATATTTGGAGTTTTCGATATAAATAGCACACAGACTACATGTTACACATACATGCATGCACTTTTAGATTATTTTTAGAGCATTTTCATTCTTTGCTCCATGTCAGTTTAAATCAGGCATATCCGTTGTTGCATTGCAGTACACTTTGAGTGTCTCATTGTCTCTCCTGTTAAAGGAATTTTTTTCAACATTGTCTTATATCCAAAATTACTTTATGTTATCAAAGCAACCATATTAAATGCATAGCAACCAAAGAAATAAATTTAAAAAACTGTCTGTCTTTGTGTGTCAGCCCTGCAATTGACTGGCAACCAGTCCAGGGTGTACCCCACCTCTTGCCTGGGATAGGATCCAGTTCCAGGATAGGGTCATCTTAAGATCAGATTTGCAAATGCAACATATAACTTGCTTATCTGCATTGTGTAAAATGAATGCAAGACATTTGCACTAAATACGCTTCCCTATTTTATATATGAAACAATTTGCACTGTGCCAACAATGCGTCTGACCATAGTTGCCAATCTGGGTTCGACAGGCAGACACCACCTCCACTTTTAAGGCCAGACTTAAAACCTTTCTGTTTAGTAAAGCATATAGTTAGCCTCAAACAAAGTGTGTAGGGCTGGTAGGCATAGTTACAGTCACTTCTTGATATACAGCCACAGGTAGAATAGGTCTGACTAACTGTTAATCTTTAATCTCTAGCTATGCTGCTATAGGTCTATGCTGCTGGGGGACACAAACATGATCCACCGAGCAGTTTCCCCACCTCCACAACACCACCACCATCTCTACTCCCCCACCTCCTCTCCTGTTCTTTCTCTTCCCTCCTCTCCTCTCATAGATCAACATATAATTCATTATTTTATGTCACTAACTGTGTGTCCAGTTCTCCTCGTAGTTTTGTGTCTCTCCCTCCCTTTCTTTCTCTCTCTGTATCTTTCTGCAGGTATCTCTCCATCCAGATCTACATGTTGAACTGCATCCTCTGACAAACCCAGTGACAAACTCAGTGTCTACTATCAACATCTGCCCATGTTGTTTTTCTATGTAGTGCTAACTAACTAACTTGAACAACGTATCGTCTAAAGAACAAATACATACAACACATAGTCTTCAGAATTCCAATTATAACAACCTGTTTGTCCTTTGTAATTTATGATGTTTATTGCATGTAAATATCTCTCTCTCTCTCTCTTTCTTCCTCTCTGTCCTGTCTACCTCTTCTTCCCCCCCTTCACCCGGCCGACTATCAGCAGGATAGTTCTCCCTTGTGAGTCGGGTCCTGCTCAAGGTTTCTTCCTGTTAAAAGGGAGTTTTTCCTTGCCACTGTCTGCTTGCTCGGGCGTTCAGGCTCTGGGTCCCTGTAAAGCATCTAGAGACAATTTTGATCATATAAGGTGCTATATAAATAAAATTGAAATTGAAATAAATAACTTTGTCTGAATTTATTGCTAAGTATGATAGAAAGTCAGGGAATTCATTTAAGGACTCAGATTAAGGCACTACACCACAGCAAATAAGAGTGGTTTATCTGCTGTCCAGGGTGTGAGAAGCTAAGAGTAAGAGTTTCAAATGAGTTGTATTTAGCAGTAGGTTTAGGGTTACTACGCAGATATGACTGATACCAATATTTCTGAGAAATAAAAAAAAAACATTTAACATTTTTATTGTATGAAATAATAATAATAATGAAAATTTAGATTTCAATTTTAGATTTATGTCAATGTCTTTGGAGACACACGTAGGAAATAAGGGGAGGAAGAGGGGTGTGACATGCAACAAGGAACCTTGGCGGAAACTGTTCCAGAGAGAGTCTCCACCACCAGGTCACCAGGATGCCTCAAGCAAACTTGTTTGCTTGAAAAATGATTTTTTATTGTTTCTGAGACCATACACGTTTAAACCATAAAGATTTTTGTATCTATTTGCAGCTGTAAAAGAAAAAATTGAATCAAAAATAGCGGCACAGTGGTGCAGTGGTTAGCACTGTCGCCTCATAGCAAGAGGGTTCCAGGTTTGAATCTGGGCCCTTCTATGTGGAGTTTGCATGTTCTCCCTGTGCCTGCGTGGGTTTTCTCCGGGTACTCCGGCTTCCTCCCACAATACCAAAAACATGCACATTAGGTTAATTGGCTACTCTACATTGCCCCTAGGTGTGAGTGTGAGAGTGTGTGGTTGTCTTTCTTTGTGTGTCAGCCCTGCGATTGACTGGCAACCAGTCCAGGGTGAACCCTGCCTCTCGCCCGTAGTCAGCTGGGATAGGCTCCAGCTCCCTGATGCGACCCTGATGGACAAGCATAGAAAATGGATGGATGGATAGATGAATCAAAAATAGCATAATCATTGGGGAAAAAAAACAGACAAAATAAAACAAAATCCTGAAAACATGAATCACCGGAAGCCAAACAGTGTAACTCTCTTTTTTTGCCAACCACAGCAGAGATATCTCTACAGACCTGATGCAGCACACAGTGCACTGCACCTTTAAATAATTTGTCAGGCTCCTCATCCTTTTGAATGAGCCATCTTTCAGATTTCCAGTATGTATATTTAAATTATTGATCACGGGTATTTGAATTATTCACTTGACAAGACTCTACGGTTCAAGTCTGTTAAGCTTGTCAGAATGGTGATGATTCAATTTTATTTTTTTAAATAGTACAAACAGTTTGCATCATATGTTCATATCATATAATATGCCATTTGTGGCTCAGCAGGTACAGTGGGTTATGTACTAAGTAGTTTGATTCCCACCTATTCTACTGCATACCCAGTTCTGAGTGACTGAGTACAGAAATGTACTTTTCCCATAATTAAGACATGAGAGCTGTGGTGTTGTCGTTTGAAAATCACATGAAAATATACGTCAGAGCAGGTCAACAATGCTTCTCTAAAATGAACAAAAAGTGATTTTGGAGGACACAGTGAGTGTACCCTCTTCAACCTTTAGTATTCTACAACCAACTGTGTTTTTGGCTGGTTCGCAAGAACTCATAAAATGAGGAAATATCATGTAAAAAAGTCAGTTATTACTTTTTTTATTTTATTTTTACTTTAATTTTATTTATGATGTAAATGTATATAATTAGAGCTGAAAAAATAACATGTTAATTTCAATAAATTAATCACAGAAAAAATAATGTTTAACATATACAATACAAAACAACAATAATGTTAAAAATGAACACTGATTAAACACGTTCCAGTGTCCTTTGACCTGCTCCAGCCACAAGAGTTTTGTAACATGATGGAGGCAGATGAGAACATGTTACTTGGTCCAATGAATGGAACATTTACATTTAACCTGTTTGTGCAGATAGGGTTAAAACGGACCCGCCGGCGGGTCCAGATCAAATTCGGGGATTTACTGCTCATATACGTCTCCCATTTTCGAAATACAAACAAAATACCCATATATCTATCTTCTGTCATGTCAGAGCTTTGTGCTAAAGGAAAATTGGCTTATGTTATAAATACGTTATTCAGAAATAGCCACATTAGCTTAGCATAGCAATTCCCATTGACGAACACAGGAAGTAACATCCTTCTGAAACATTCATATTTATAAAGTTTTAACATTTCGAGTGAGCGCAAATGAAGGCATAATGTCATTATTTACCTTTTAGTCGTGTGGAAACTGGTCTTCATTGCATGGGAAAGGTCAAAACAATGCTTTATATCCTTAGTCATTCCATCGTGTAAAATAGTCGTATTTCCCCATAAAAATCCACCGCGGTCTTCTCTAACTCGTTCTGACCAGCAATCGCAAATTTACTCGTAAGGTTATACATGAATAGAAACTTGAAGATGTCCTCTACAAAACCAAAAGGTATTTATTTGTAATCCGCTGAGTAATTTCCGAAGCAGACGCTGTGTTTCATGTGTGCGCCGTGCACCCGAGTTGTAAACACAAAAGCATCGTCCAACTTTCTTCCTTGTTGCCGGTGTCAGGCTCATCTGAAGTGATTGACACCTCTTTCAACGAATAGTAAACCGACAAATGAACATTTAGGGGGTAGGGTGTCATGATTGCCCCAATGATGTCTGTGGACAGGAGGCGTGCGTAAAGCCCTGCGCCAATGATGTCTGTGGACAGGAGGCGTGCGTAAAGCCCTGCGCCGCAGCTGAACTCAGCGGGAGTCATTGACCGACGTCATTACGCATGTGTAACCTGGCGAATTAGCAAGTGTCACCGTGTTGTTGGCAAACTTTTGTTTGTTTGGTGAAGTTTGCAGTTTGAAGTTTGCAGTTTGCAGTTCCTGCAAGTTTTTACCTCTACACATCATGGCCAGGCCTAAACGTCTGACTCTTGAAGAAGTGCACGCAGCACTTTTTCAGGCAGACGACGATTTTGACAGCGGAGAGAGTGATGCTGAGTCTGTAGCTGCGAGTGCAGACTCCGTCGAGGAGGACGCGTTTGAGGACGGTGTCGACGTCGTCCTCGACATGTAAGTGACTATGTTTATAAATTCAGATATATTGTTTCAGATTATAATGTTGTCAAAGTTGTGCATCAGCATACTCATACCTAAGCAGTGAATCAGTCCAAATAGCAATGTCCAAGCTTCAGACTAGTGGCCTTTACAACTTGTTATATCCAGTATAGCATAGGAATATTATAGGGATAATATAGTATATAACACTACTTAGCAGTAGGATAGAATACAATGCAGTACAATACAATAGGCATTGATATGTTATTATGTTATTGTTATTGATGGGTTATTGTTTATTTATATTTATATTTATACGTATTTGGTACAAAATAAAAAAAAATGCTTTACAATGGGAATGCTTTATAAATCAAACCATTTTTGAATTTGAATATTTGTGTTCCTACAGTGCTGAACCACCAGCCAGTCCTGTCCCTCTCTCCCTTCATCCCAGTGACCCTGTGGAAGGGCCCTCTACATCATCTCCAACAGCAGTGAAGCGTAAGTGCAAGCGCAAGCACAAGCACACAGCTTTAGCAGGCACCAGGACACCTCAGCGCCGTGCCAGAGCTGTGGCGCAGCGCAAAACCACAGCCTCATCAAGCCCCCCTGCAGTAGTACACCCCGACTCTGCTGAAGAGGACAGTGAGGTGGAGGAGGAGGAACACTGGCACTCGATGAAAGAGGATGATGTGGAGCCTCCTCCACTACCATTTCGTCCCAGGAGGACCCCTGGGGTGCAGCTGGATCCTCATGTGGAGTACAGTCCATGTGATCTTTTCCAGCTTTTTTTTTAGCAAAGAAGTTGTACGTGTTTTGTGCAGGAACACAAACATCTACGCTGCAAAAAAAATAGCTGGTGGCCAGAAGAGGAAGTGGAGTGATGTGACCATTGATGAGGTTTACCACTTCTTGAGCCTTGTCATCTATCACGGCCTGGTGAAGACAACAGCTGGGCGTGATATGTGGAGAAGGGGCCGTTTGTACAGTTTGGCTTTCCCTGCGTCCGTTATGCCTGGATACCGCTATGAAGCAATACTGGCGTTGTTTCATATGAGCGATCCAGCTGATGACGTCGCCAATGACCTGCTTCGAGGCCAGCCTGGCTTTGATGGTCTCTGCCGCCTCAATCCACTTCAGGATCAAATCCTGACTGCCTGCAGAGCATACTACCATCCACGTCAGAACCTCTCGGTGGACGAGCGTATGGTTGCCACTAAGGCAAGAATTGGGATGAAGCAGTTCATGAAGGAGAAGCCCACCAAGTGGGGGTATAAGCTGTTTGTGCTGGCGGACAGCTCAAATGGCTATACTTGTGACTTCACCATCTACGAGGGAAAGGCAAGGACGCCGTCTGGCCAGGGCCTGAGTTTTGATTCTGTGGTGAACCTGCTCAGAGTCCCGTATCTCGGCACTGGGTATGGTGTTTTTGTGGACAACTTTTACACCAGCGCCAAGTTGTTTGTTCACCTCCACGGAATTGGCTTCGGCGCCTGTGGCACAGTCAGGGAGAGCAGGCTTGGCTTCCCACGAACCACCATCAACGCCTTGCCAAAAGCCGCTGCCCGGGGTGACATGAGGTGGATCAGGAGTGGGCCATTGCTTTTTGTGAAATGGAAGGACACAAGAGAAGTAGCAATGTGCTCCACCATCCACAAAGCCTACACAGGGAAGACCAGCGCACGGCGGGTGAAAAACAAGCGGACTGGCATCTGGTCAACAGAAAACATTCCCATCCCCGAGCCAGTCAGTGCATACAACAAGTTCATGGGGGGCGTGGATTTGTCCGATGCACTGATCAAATATTTTTCTGTCACCCAGAAGACCAGGAGGTGGTACATGAAGCTCTTCCTGCACTTTGTGGATATCGCTGTCGTGAACAGCTTCCTCCTCTACAAGGAGATGGCAGTGGCTAAGGGTGAGAGGGCCCTCACTCAAAAGGCCTACAGAGAGGTGCTGTGCTGTCAGCTTGCTGATGTGGGGCAACAACAGCCATGTCCACCAGCAGAGACTTCCGTTGAAGCCACTGGTGGGCCATCTACCTCTGGCCAGGAAAAGCAGAGGCCAAAAGGGTGCTTTCCTGTCCCCATTGGAGCCCCCTCTTCAGATCCCAGACTGAAGGCAACCGAGGGCAGGAGGAAGTGTGTCCACTGCAAGAAGAAGACTATCTTCATGTGCAGGTCCTGTGAAGTGCCACTCTGCATTATTGTGGACAGACTTTGCTTCACAGAGTGGCATGATCTACAGTGCACACAATGAAGCACTCTTTTTGTAAATAGTTGTAAATAGTTTCCAGTGTGTTATTTCAGTGTTCCAGTGTTCCAGTTTTTATTTTTTATTTATTTATTTTTATTTTACACAATTTTTGCCTCCTAAAATCCAACCCCTCGTCCACGTCGTAGGAGGTGGTAACAGCATATTGCAGGTATGTAAGTAACTGTGCTGGCAAACGGGGCTCTGGTATGGACTGTTTTCACTTATATACTCACAATCACTCCAAAACATATTATTTAGTAGGTACTATATAGGTATTTATAGGTATTTATAGTATTTATAGGTACTGAAGTTCTTGTGAATTTTAGTCTGGAATGCAGTAAAATGTATTTGTACTATTTCAAAATGAAGGAAAAAAAATATTACAATCACCCCCTTTTGTATGGTGCAATTTTTTTTTTGGAGAGCTTGGAGAGGTTTTGGAGAGGTTTTTGGAGAGGTTGGAGACGCCTATTTGTACCCTATGGAAATGGTTGTGTAGCACCTATGTACTTTTATGTATCTACTTCAAATTTTGGATTTTACTTTCCAAGACCATGTAGAATCAGGGCATGTACAGTTTGACAGTTTGATCTTTTCTTATCAGCCTTGAACTCACTGAAAACTAAAAAAAAGTTAGGCGATTTTTACTTTTTTGACATTTTATGCTATGTATGATCTTCTGAAATGGACACTTAATGAGTAAAATAAACAGCTAGACATCAATACATGTCTTGGCCCATGTGTCTTCTTTAATTTAAGCCCCCATTTAGCCATGTGCTACATGTATAGCATGAGATAATGAATGCTGAAGGCTATGTCTACAAAACGTCTCCAAATTTTGCTGAATTCCTATTTGCAGAAAGGGGTTAAAAAACACACAGATGGAACTGTTGACAAGAGCATCATTCTTTGCAATTTCTGCAGTAAGGAATTTTTGTACCATTAGAGTACTTCAAGTCTGAAATATCACCTTAATGCAAAGCATTTTGCAGCGAGACCAGAGGCCTAAGCTAGCACTACCCATGATACTAGCGCCTAGCTGCCAGCTTCATCAAGCCACACTAGACCAGACGTTTAGACTCTACCCGAGCAAGTCAACGTGTGACCAATTCCCTTGTAACTCGCTTGCAAAATGGAATGCAATGGACTGCAGACCAGTTTAAGTGGTAGAGGACAGGGGGTTAGCAAAGAGTGGAAAGGGAGTACGAATATGGACAGTGAAAAAAAAAATATTTCTAATTCTGAAATAAAAGAGACACTGAAATTTAAAGTCATGTCAATTATCCATTAATTCCCCCATGCGCTAATATTCATTTGAATTTAAATCCTTTAAAAAGCTTCAAAGCAAAAATTCATGTATGTGAGTAATTTCAATTAGTTAATCACAGAGCATTAATTGAATGCAAGTAATTAATTAGATTTTTTTTTTTAATTGCTTGACAGGTTCTGTCTCGTCCTTTCCCTCTCCTTCTGTACACATTCATGTCCCATTAATGCATGTTAGCATGTTTTCTTATCTCACAGGTTCCTATAGACTGCAGTTGGCCTTTATGCTGTGGTAGATGCCATCACTGTTATTAGTCATAGTTCTCATTTGTCTGCACTATTATTATTATTATTGCTGTTGCATCTCTACACCCGAGTCATGGGGGGATTTTAGGTCTCTGTTTGGAGAGTGACATGAGATAACTTTTGTGTTGACTGACACTGACATAAAACTGACTTGACTTCAGATTTAAGCCTCCAAACTCTCAACTCAAGCTCATTTGGGTTGATTAATTCTTGTATTTAAGAATTGCCATACAAAATAATATAAAAACAATAATTCTACTAATCTTGCTATCAAGGAACTAAAAGGTTCCTTCTGGCTGTTCTGGCTACAATTTTTTAATAATGGACATTGAAATAAAATGGAACTTAAGACAGTGGTAGCTAGAAAAGTGCCTATTGTGCTTCTTGGGGACTCCATATGTTTCAGATGAGGCATTCTGTCAACAGATGCAACCGTAGTTCAAAAACATTCCACACTGTGAGGTGAAAAAGCAAGGTTGCTGTAAAAACATAATTCAGTTCATTAATATAACATATTCTCATTAAATAGTCTCAACCAATATTTTTGAACAGCATCAAATGTCCTATGTCCCTGTGCTGTGAGGATTTGATACCTGGTGATTTTTGTAAAAATGGAAGCACACAGCTTCTGCCACAAGCCCTGTTCCATGTCACTTGGCTCATCGCACAGAGTGGAAACAGGAGACTGAGGTTTCACATTGTGGTGAAACATTAGCTGTGAAAGGCAGAAGACAGACCACTGACCCACAGGGCATAGACAGAGGAGGACTTGGCTTGGTTTACTATTGTAAAACGGCCACCATATGACAGAAAGTCTCTGTTATTTCTGTACTGAAGTGCAAATCTCATCAGAGAACCTTTCATCAATGTTCTGACTGCATTTTAGGACTAGGGATATTTATTATATACCTGAAACAGATACAACAACTAATCCTTTGTCCCAGCGTGTTTCAAGTTCCTGTGTTTGCATGGAGCTGGATTATTTGCATGATTCTTATGCAGTGATACATGCAAATGAATAGGGGCCCTGTGTGTACCTGTACATATTCTGCCTATGTCTAATATGTCTAAAAACTGCCCTGGCCTCAAGGTTGGTAACTTTGGATCAATATATAAAAATGGACAATGTGTCCATTCCTCTAAAATTAAAAATTAAAGGCACAGTATCCCAGATACAAGCACTACCATGTTTTATTTGGAACCAGAGTCGGGCTCAGTGGATCTGCTGCTTTTTAGTTTGGTCCACGTCCCGTCTGCTAACGTGGAGAGGGAGGAGTTTATGACGTATTCTGCAGTCAGTCACCAGGGGTAAGTAAGTGTCACAATCCACAGAAAAATGCCTTCTAAAGTTCGACTGGTAGTTATATGATATGACTAATACATGGTACACAAATACAGTAGGTATCTTCGAAAATTACATTATGTTCAGTACAGACTCTATAGTAACACTTTCTATTCACTTTCTACATCACATCATCACATCACATCTAAATGGCATTATATTGGCTTTCATAGTGTATTATACTGCATTCAAAATGTTTTCTGACTACATTCAATAGCACACATAATGCTTTCTGATGCACTACATGAACAGTCAGAAAACATTATAGATTTGACTTTTTGATGCTCTCCACTAGTTATAAACAAAATATTCACTAATGGGGCTTGTAATGCATTAGGACATTTGGCAATATAGTGTACTTGATCCAGTCTTTCTCTCTCTTCTGTCTCTCCCACCTACTGGCAACAGGAGGTATCAACCTCTCCTTTCGGATGTACTTATCCCATTTGATGAGATCTGCCTCAGTATTGGTCAGAACAACCTCAAGACTTTGATGATCCTTCATTATAAAACTTGAGGTTTTGTTAAATGCTGTTGCAGTGGTGATGCATTCTTTTCCTTGAAGCATCAACTTGTGTTTGAGGGGATATGGATGCTCAAAACCTTTTACAAGGTTTTTCAACTTTGAAGCCACTGACAAAACTGCAGCTCTCTGAGCTGAGGTATTTTTGAGGTCATTGACAAATGAAGTGGCATGGAAAAGTATTGGACAATTTTTGTGGAAGACATTCTTGTGGATTTTACAGTTTTCCATACAAAACAAGGTCACCTAAAGGAGGACACCATAAAAAATTTACACACAAGACACAAACTACCAAGACTTTGAAGATAATATTTCCTCAGTATCCTCCAGTGATATACTGAATTGGCTTTTTTTTCAAAATTTAAAATTTGTTTACAGAAAGACTATGATTTAATGACTGTTTACCCAGCCCCCACCATGCAGTACAATAAGACATACAGAAATATCTTGGCGATCTCCTGGGCCCGGTTTTTCAAAAGGTTTAATCTGGATAAAATTGATCCGGATATGGTAATGATCACATAATTCATTTTACTTTTGAGCCGGTTTTTCAAAGCAACATCGGACTGGATCTGATCTGATCCAGATAGAAACTTTTCAGGATCGCCAAATCTGGATAACCAGTGCTCAAATAGGATAAGAAATCACAATGTAGAACTACAGACTCCTGCATTCTGCCAGAACGAGCAAACAGGACGTGCAACAAGGGACACAATAGTAAGACACTATTTCTGATTTGTTTTGAATTTCAAAAACCTGTGATGCCATTGCCATTGCTTTGTTATTCTGTTTTGCATGCATCACTAAAAAAATTAAAAACAAAACAAAAATATCTTTGATTGTGATGAATAAAAATTAATTAATGACAGAATTAAATATATTATTTGTGGTCAATATTGACAGCTGTTTGGGGGATTATTTTATGAGGCCAAACTCTTCCTACTTTGCTGTAGGCCTATACTGAAAGGCTGAATACGTTATAGCCTACCTAATCACTGTAGCCTGATGGATGAACAAATCAAATTAAAACCTATGAATAAATAAGATATCTTGTAGGCTATACTGCATGATCCAAATATAGTATTATTTGATTCAATTTCAAAGTTTCATTATATTTCAAGCCTGAAATCCACACAGAATCCACTCTTCTGATGGGATCAGTATAAACCAGAATCTTTGGATCAAAGTGATCCCAATCCTACTAAAAGATTCTAAAAAAAACACAAACTAAAGCTTTGATCTGGATCAAAACCAAGATTGGATTACATGATCTGATCCGATCACGTAATCCGTTTTTTTATGTAAACGTAACCCCATTTTCCGATCCAATCCGTCCAAAAACCAAAATCCAATATCCAAAATCCGAGCGGGTTACTTTTGAAAAACCGGGCCCTGGGAATGGCAGTTTCCTAATTTGTTAAAAATTGGCCAATTGGCATGAAATGTTTGTTTCTTTTGTGTGGTCAGACACAACTGCCAAAGTATGACCTTGTCATCACTGACACAAGTAATTTATTTGATTGGCAAAAAGGTTGCCATTTTGACTATCAGTAGCAGTACACTCAGCTACCTAATTAATGGACATCTAGTGGTATTAAATTATTCATTAAGGGCACAATTTCTAAAATATGACCAGAATTCAAGAGTACCTCAAAGTAACAGAGTAATTGCTGCTCACTGTACTGTAGGCTTGTGTTGCTGTTAATATTATGGTAATAATTATTTATCGTCACATGCTAAATCTTACAAATTGCACCACTGATGTCCAGTATCCAAGATGCTGGTTGACATTGCTTGCTCCCAGGATGCTGAGCTCAGGTATGGCTTCTCCTCTTTCACTCTTCTGTTCGCCAAGTTTCTGAAGCATGTTCATACATGAAGGATGGTCTGCGACCAACATTAATACCTTGTGACCATCATTAGAGCGTTCTATATCATCACCAACCTAGCTGTCAACAAGATTAAGCAAATCACTGTCATTGGGATGAAAGACAAGCAAAAGTGAAGAGAATAAAGAGAAATTGTATTGGAGGAAAGTCAGCTTCAGCATTTCATCATGTAGTTTGGGACACTGAACAACATTTATGATACTAGTTAGCAATATTTCCTACATTAATTGTGTGAGTGTGATACAACCTGCTCTATTTAGCTGCTTGATAATATTATGGTGAATTGCAGTATCCTGCAGCACAATTCATTAAGTTATTGAAGACAAAAACCTAAATGGCAGTGTTTTTGTTTTCAATCTATATATATATACATTTCAGTTGAGAGTGTGTGATTTTGTGGTTTGTGTAATGAGAAAAGTTTGGTGAATCAATTTATGTTCATTTGTAGATTTGGCAGTGTAATAATCAGCCAGTAAACCTGCAGTGCAGAACTTCTGGCTCCCTCCTTTCTGGTGGTGACATTTACATTGACACTACATGGCATGCTTACATGGCTCCACCATAGTGCTATTTACTGTATCCTACTCCATCGCCACAGCTGCTCCTTCCTTCTGACAAACAAATTTTGCTGGCTGAAGGAACAGACACATTATCAGTCTGCCATTGTGGGGAAGTTGCCACACATTTCAGCTTTAGAAAGTCAGTGAAAGATTAAATTGGCACATTTGGAAAGAACTTTACCATAATAGATGTTCTATTACATACACATGAATAGTTCATTTATATGTTAAAGTTACACACTGCAGGTTTTTTTGGCCAAAGTAAAATAAACCGGTCAAGTCAGATGGCCGCCCATCTTGAGCCGGGGTCTGCTCTGAGGTTTCTGCCTTCTAAAAGGCAGTTTTTCCTCGCCACTGTCACCAAGTGCTTGCTCAAGGGGGAATGTTGGGCTCTCTCTATTTACAGTTTAATTAAAGAGTTTGGTCTAGACCTGCTCAAATTGAAAAGTGTCATGAGATGACTTTTGTTGTGAATTGGCGCTATATAAATAAACTGAATTGAATTGAATTGAAAATAAACAGTGAATATGAAATGACAAAAAAAACGCATGGATGAGAGGACATACATTGATTTAATAGCAAACATTTATTCCAATCATTTAGACAACCTGACAACCCTGATCATCGTGCTCTGAATATTTAGTGCCAGATCTATATGTCTTTAAGCAATCAATATTTTGCTGACCATTACACAAAATGAACTTCATACTGAACTGATGGTTAACTTAATTTGTACAGTTTTTTCTTGCTGCATAGAATTCATACAGCTGATCACAGTATCAGAAAACAGTAATTATTCATCCAGGTATAACACATAAGGCTACACATGCAGAGAGCATCCTTTCATAGTTCTACCCATTTGCTCTACATTTCTACTCGTGTCACATTACACTCTTTGATTTCACAGGCCTTTGGCACAGACTCTAAATCAGACTTATCATTTAAAACAGTGCAACAAAAATATTCACATCTTTTTTTTCTTGATATCCAATTGATATATTAAATATGTTATACTCAGG